>NC_063438.1:22032398-22332398 GCF_020379485.1 Brassica napus | reverse complement strand
GGCTTTCATTCTATATTTTACGGGGTGAACCAGATCTCATTATTTAGGAAACAAATATTTAACCGATTATGCATCGTGGATACTATTGAGATCTGAGAGCCTTGTTTATTCAAAAGATAAGAAAATAATAATAATAAATAAATATAGGAAAAAAACTAAACGTACGAAATTTGAATTTTTTTCCGTAACATGAAATTTGAATTTAAATAGAATATTATAGCTGGATGAGGTGGGAATATTTTACATTAATCAATGATTAGTAGCTAAGTAATTGTCTAAAAGCAAATTGCATTAGAAATGATTTGATTAAGGTATAGTTGCCAGGTGTTAATCTCAGTCTTGCCCCCAGGTTGTTGTTTAGATTCAGAGAGAAAGAGGAGAATCATCATCCTAGCTGTTTCCTATTTGCCCATTTCTCTCCAATCATCATCAAGCAGCAATCAGCCATGGCATTTTCTCTCTCATCTTTCTCTCTCTAGACCCCATCCCTTCCTCCCACCTCCCGCGTCGGTTCGCGCCTTTTCGTCTCGTGTGTGATTCGGTTTTCGAACGAGTCAAATCCCTAAATCTCCTTCGAATCTCTCATGGCGATCGTGACGGGAGATCGATACCTAGAGAATCTCGAGAAGTTCCTCGAAGGAAACGCCGATTCGCTCATCGACGCCACCGATGTCCTCAAACTCAACCCCGCGGGCCTTCACTACGTTCATCTCCGTCTCGAATCTCTCCGCGAAGTCGAGCGTATGCTCTCCGGAGCTCCCGTTGACTATCTCCGCGCCTACGTCTCCGACATCGGCGATTACCGCGCGTTAGAGCAGCTCCGACGTATCCTCCGCCTCCTCCCTTCTCTCAAAGTCGTCTCCTCGCTTCCTTCCCCGGCTCGTGATCCCACGCCGCTCTCTCTTCTTCCCTTTGCGAGGCTTAAGGTTTTGGAGCTGCGCGGGTGTGATTTGTCCACTTCGTCTGCTAAGGGGTTGCTCGAACTAAGGCACACCTTGGAGAAGTTGATCTGCCACAATTCCACTGTGAGCTCTCCTCTCCTCTTTTTGTTTTTGTTTGTTTCCTTGGTTTAGTGCATTCTGTTATGGCATTGAGTGGGGATTATTAGTTTCTGTGTTGCTTTAGATTGTAGGGAGATTGAACTGTTAGTGTATTTGGAATAAGCTATGAACGCTGTGAGGTTTGTGTCATATCTCTCAGGACGTTTCAAGAACAAGGTTGATTGTATGAGTTTATTCATGTGTTGTTGCTTGTCTTTGAATATTTTTTGGAAGTGTTCCTAACTAATCTTTACCAGGTTTCTACCAACTGTAGGATGCGTTGCGGCATGTGTTTGCTAGTAGAATTGCCGAAATAAAGGATTCACCACAGTGGAATAAGTTGGTTTTCGTTTCTTGCGCTTGTAACCGTCTCTTGCTCATGGATGAGTCGTTGCAACTTCTCCCAGCTGTTGAGTCGCTTGATCTGAGTCGGAACAAGTTTGCGAAGGTGGATAATCTTCGGAGGTGTTCCAAGCTGAAGCACCTTGATCTAGGTTTCAATCAACTTAGAAAAATCTCTCACTTGAGCGAGGTGGGTTACGTCAGGTTTCTTTCTGCATGTCCTTTTTTTATGGATTTCTTTTGATATGAAGTTACTTAACTTTTGCGTTTGTTGGTTACTATATATGGCTTAGTTTGAACTCACATAGATATAAGAACACTTTGATGTGTTTGCTAAAGATTTTATTTAGATTTTTAGTACCCTAGGGGACCCATGCACCTTTATCTTTGGACTATGCAGGTATCATGTCACCTTGTTAAACTTGTTTTGAGGAACAACGCTCTAACTACATTGCGTGGGATTGAGAATTTGAAGTCACTTGAAGGCCTTGATGTTTCCTTCAATATTATTTCAGACTTCTCAGAATTGGAATTCCTTGGGAGTCTTTCATTCTTGACAGACTTGTGGTTGGAAGGAAATCCGTTTTGCTGTGCTCGATGGTACAGGGCAAATGTCCTCAGCTACGTTGCTCGCCCAAATGATGTAAGTTTTGTTTCAGAGGCTACATAATCTTGTTAAAAAGACAGACTTTGCACCAATTCAGTTTCTGCTTGATTCATAATGATTCTTACTATCTGTGCTGCGTTTCAGTTAAAGCTAGATGGCAAACAAATTGGGAATAGAGAATTTTGGAAGAGGCAGGTTGTTGTTACCCGTAGGAAAACACAGCCTGCTAGCTATGGGTTCTACTCTCCGGCTAGAGAGGAAGCTGATGATGAAGGAAGCTTCAATAGAAAAAAGGTTAACGACAGAGACTTCAATTACAGTTTATTTACATATATATAATGTTCTTGTGACTATAGTGGCCCTTTTCTTCTGAGTGACACACTGACACTAAACCCTAAGCAGGAAAAAATATAAGAATATATCCAAACCAATTAAGGGATGTAGTTACTGTAGTATGGAACGGGTTTTTGAAGAGCATCTTGAAGATATACATCACTTGATAGGCAGCTTCTCTATGTTTTCTTTCAGAGTTTCAGTTTCTTGGTTTGTTTTGTGGTGTAATTATTAAAAGCTTATTGTTGTCCTTTTTCACTCTCATAGTCACAGGCGAAAATCTACCGGCTCGCGTCTATTGACACTGAGGAAGAGAGCACTTATGTAAATTCTGACCAAGAGTCTGCTTCATGTGAACTCGAGACTCAAAGCAAAGAGGAGAATATCAAGTCCGATCACGAAGATGATATCTTTGGTCTAATAAGTAAAGTTGAAAAGTTGAAGAAAGAACGTTCGGTTCTTTGGCTGCGAGAGGTTAAGGAGTGGATGGATCATCCGTCAGAGGATTTTGTGGATGTCAGAAAAGACGGCTGGAGTATTGATTCAGAGAAAAAGTACTACACAAAGAATGGAAAAAACTCGAAGCATCACAAGGAAGCATTGAGATATCCACCAGGGCCTTTACCAGGTTTCCAAATTACAGATCTAAATCAGAAGGATCAAGCATATCTTCTTGATGGGAAGCCAGATGAAAAAGGAAACATGTCAACATTGGATGCTACTCACGATATAACAGGATCATTTTCACCCTCAACATATATGCAATCACCCCCTCACTATCAAAAGGATGTCTTACACCGACGTCATAACCTGGTGGAAGAAATCTTGCAGCTATCAGCAGATTCTTACTCAGTAGCATCGTCTGATAGCTCGAGCAGCTGCAGTGAAAATGAAAATTATGACTCTGAGCAATCAAACCCTGAACAAGATATGTTGGTGGATCATCTTAATGAGAATAGCCCCGGCGAGGAGATTCTGGGATCTGAAAAAGGCACAAGCTTGCTTGATTCTCAACCAGAAAAAAGTAGCATAATAAAGACTTGGAGGATAGATGAATCGTTCAAAGCAAAGACCAATAATATTATTTCTGGACTACATAATAGTGAGCTTGCTTCCGGTGTTAATCATATTTATAATTGGTTTGACAAAAGGAAAAGCAAGAGGCAGCCTAAAAAGAGAGTTGTTTCTCTATTGGTGGATAATAGTGTCATAAGTAGCGGAGAAACATCTCATAGAAGTGATGCTGATATCAGTGATTCTGGTGAAGATGGGTGTGTTTCTGATCATTTGCAAGAAGGTTCATTGACTATGGGTTGTAATAGTAAGAGAACTACTAGATTTTGGGGTGCCGAAAAAACCCCTGAAGTAATGGGTGGTTTAGTGGACGAGTATATTACAACAACGCTGTCAGATTCCAGCATTGATGAGACTTGTAGGATTTACGTATGTTGTGATTGTGTACTACGGCAAGAATCCACCTACACGCAACAGTGAGTATTGTTCCCCTTATTATTGAAGTTCTAGGTGAAAGAAAGTAATGTGAGTCCCTTCTATTTTGGTTTAAGATATGAATTATGATACTTGATAGGGCATGCCGAGCAGTAAAAAAGGTCGCTGAGGTTGCGTAGTTATTTATTTCTTTTGTAATGATAGGTTCTCCAGTATTCAATTTGAAAATGAAAAATTGGTCGATGAAATTAGAGCGATATTGTTTCTGGTTCCCTTGTTAGTCAGATAGTGTCTTCTTTTGCACCTGACGGTACTCTATAAATGCAGGGAAGTAGTGCTGCTGCGGAGTAGCCAAGATAAATTGTGTGTGCTGTTCGTGGATGTTTCTACTGATTCACAAGGTTAGACTGGTCTTCCCCGTCTCCTCTTTTATTCTTTGTGTGTTAATATGATATGTTCTGTTGATGCTGACTCACTTTTTCTTGACCCCTGGTGTACGCAGATAGAAATTTAAGTTTATTGTGTTCGCATGCTATAAATGATATACAAGATGTCTCAGTTGGGCTAGGACTTCAAGTTGTGAGGTTAGTCTCTTATGGTTGCGTTTTTAAACTTGATTATGTCCCCATGGTCCCTAACCTCTCTCTTTCTTCTGGTTTAGGCTACGCTTTAAGGAGGGCACGGAGTACATTTTCAAAACAGAGAGCATCGAGAAAACAACAGTTTTACTCAATATCACTAAAGTGTTGGATTCTCAAGCTACGGAATCTAAATGTTTGGGAAGGTGAGCTATATCATCATTTTTTTTCTTCAGCTCTTTTACTATTTGCTTCTGCCATTTTCTGATTTGACATGTATTGAAACTTAAATAACAGTTTGGAGAATATTCAAATGGAAATGTTTGAGAAAGAAATATGTGGTGGTTTAAAGTTGAGTATATTCCAGTACAGTGTTCTCCATTTTCAGAGAAGCACTCTTGGAGGTATGTTCTTTCCCGCGTATCATTGATTGAGAAAAAGTTCACTTTGAATGATTAACTCTTTTCCCCTGAAACCGTAAATGAAGTAAGACCTGATAGTTTGACCTAGCAATGAATTTGCCTAGATAATTGTTAGACTAGATCAACCGCTCATGATTTCATTTGTGGTGTGTAAGCTACTAAGCTCACATTTACAAAGTTGGAGCCCCTTAATGTTGGTTCCTTCTCTATACTATATGGTATTTTAAAATTTACTGAGCTAAGTATCCTGCCTCGATGCCGCAAATCTCAGGGTATTTTTCTCAATGGGATGTCGGTAGTCTAATGATTTTTGTTTCTAGGTTCAAAATCATTCAGTCTCGTATTCCACATAAATATGCAGATTAGATGCACATCATGAAGCAGTTTTGTTTTGTTAGTTGATCGAATTGAGAACGGTTTATTTATGCTAAGAAGTACTTAATAGCCTACAAGTAAATCCGATTCAAGCTGAGTCAACATTGACTGACCATTTAAGTGTTAATTTTCCCTATTGAACTGTGCAGAGGTGTCATGGCTTCCACGGTCACTATTTGTGGTAGATGGACATCTTTTCATATGCATTGAAGACTTCAGGCTGCTGAGTTCTCTGCCAAAGGATACTTCTTCGGCTCCATATTTCTCACTTGACTCGAGCTGCTCCATCTCCGACATTTTTGAGATGGTAACAAGTTTGTTTATTCTTGCTTTTTGCTCACACTGTCGTTTTTCCCCTTCTTTTTTGATGTATGAAAACTTGAGTATCATCCAGGCTATTGAATCCCGGGGAAGCTCATGCTTGTCACTGAAGATCAAGCAGAAGAATTCCACATTTCAAGCCAGACCAAACAGAACAGCGACTTCAGCAACATGGAAGCTCAAATTATTCAGCATCGAGTGTGTACTCAAATTCGTGTCTCTAGTCAAAGGACTTCACCCGGATTCACCAGAACTCCCGTTGCTCGTAAGGCATTTGGGTTAGATATAAGTCGTAAAGTTACTTTTTAGAAAGTGAGAAAAAATGCCTCCTGCATACTCACATAATGTTCATAACTTCATATTCATTTGATTCAGTTTGTTCCCATGTGTTTTGATTCATCTTGTATAAAGCCCTTGGGGTATTGTGGCGTGCTCTGAGTGAGTCTGATTGACAGATTCCTTCAACCGTTTCAACATATTCTTTGATTTGTATTCTTTTGTGTATCATACAACCAACATTGAGGAACAAGAAAGTACATCAAAATGTTTCTGTGATTCTTTTACTAACTTTGCAGGTGGCTGGAACAACAGAGAAGCCTAAGCCTACTAAACCTGTCGCTTCTCTTCATCAACTTGTTCCATCAATGCCTCTAACTCAGCCTCAGATAAGCTCTCCAACCGTTTCTGCGCCCGCCACAAAACCAACCATATGTTAAGGGTAAATTAGATAAAGCCCGAGAGCTAAAGTACTTGAAGAGAGAAATCACAAACCTGCATGACTTGGGACTCGTAGTCACGAAGTTGCTGAGCATAAGTCATCTCCTTGTTACCGACCCTAAAGATATAAGTCGATATCCAACCCAATGTCAAGCCTAGCACCAGTATCAGCTGTACAGCGTTACCTGCTTGCAAAGGATCTACTCCCACATACTGCACAGTTCATGATAACAAACGTACTCAGAGCCACACACAGAGAGAATAAAGAACATTCATGATTTGCTTCTTGATTCTTGGATTACCTCAAGGCCACTCTCTAGCCCGATACCAAGTGCAGTAACTCCGACTCCTATCAACAGAACATCCTTCCTCGTGTATCCAAACGGCGTCTTCTGTAAACCAAGTTATTAAACACACAACAAGAGTTTGCTTTATTAGGATATGAAACTATGAAGCAATGATAATTATGATGTAAAATTGAAGACGATGAGACCTTGGTCTTTGTGGCAGAATCTTCTTCAGTTTCAGTAGATGATTCTGAGCTCACTCTACATCTCATTCTTTGCTTACTCGCTCTTATTTTCACTGATGATGACAATCCATTATACAAGACTCTCTTCGCAGCTCTAACTCCTCCTGCATCATCTCAACAAACATAGGAAGACTTATACCGTCGCTTCTGCTAAATCTTTAGTATATTTTGTGGAAAACGATTTGGGTTTGTGAAAACAAAAACCTGTGATTTGTCGACCAGTCGGACGAATCTGTACAGTTGCAGACAGAACCTCTTGGCTTCTGCATAGATTTGAAACTCCGTACGGTAGAGAAGCCATGTCTGCGTGTAACCCAGAAGCGGTGCTTACATGTAAAGAAATGAAACACGAAGAAGAGATGAGAGACAGAGAGAGATGGGTGGTTGATATTTTATGCGCGCGTTGAGTTTTTTTTTTTTGGCTTATTGAATCTTCCCCATACGCGCGCACGTGCGGCGCGTGTTTCTAACCGCAACTATTAAAAAAATTTGCGTTTCTCCGAATGTTAAACTCTCAACGCCAACCTAATCTATTACTGATCAGACATTCTCAAACAGGTACGTTCTGGAGCATGTCGGTAAGCTGGTGCTTGAGTTAGTGGCTCCCTTCACCAAAGATCGCTTCGAACTTATACTTCTGTTAGTTTTACATTCGTTAGTTGAGTATCTTTTTCAAAGTCACTGTGTATCTTGATTGAAAAGAATCATCAGTTACATCCTTTCTTGGAGTTGATTGGTTGTATAATATAGTTCTCATCTCAGGTTCGTTCATTCCAAAGTATTTGTTATAGTATGTACAAATCCAAACAAAAGCATATTAGCAGAGTTTATACCAGTACATCTCTATGCAAGAATAAGAGATTTAGCATTGCAAGTCGGTTAAACCAACATAAAGATCAAGTTTATTGCTACAAATTTGTTGAATACCAACATAGAGGTCACATCTAGCATTAGAATAAGAACTATGTTTAGAAACCTGACTCATAAGAAGGAGACTAGAGTTGTCTTGCTGATTCATTCACGAAATGCACTCTAACAGCTGAAACCACACCTCCTGAGAGTTCAAATTCACAAACCACAGTGTCTCCTGGTTTGAGGTTGTACTTTTGACATACAGCTGCCCATCCCAGGAAACCATATAAACCGCTGTAACTCTTGGTGAAGCCCTCCATTTTGCTTCCATCGGGAAGAAGGAAGTCTATGGAGGAACTATGAGGACCAAACTCCAAGCCATACTTCTCAATCACCGGAGGACTCACATACTATTTGTACAAATATGGAAGAAAAAAAAGAAGACTTAAGTCTTACAGAATTTTATAACTGGAACAAACTAAAACGCTGTAAAGAAACTGAAGAATGCTACAAAATTTTACCAGAACACTGTTTGTTTTGGTGAGCGTCTTCTCAAAGTAAGGGTTGTTGGGATTTAAGAGGTATCTCTCAGGGCTTTCAACATGATCAAAACTCTCCCTCCCTCGACTAGTTTGTCTTCCACTTGCTGAAAATGCGTTCACTAATACACAAATACAGAAAGGGTCAAAGCTTAGTTTCTTTGAGTTTTAAAGACCATGAAGATGATTTATTTTCTTACCAGAGTTAGAGGCAGTGACGAAATGCACTCTAACAGCAGTAACCACACGTCCTGAGAGCTCAAATTCACAAACCACAGTGTCTCCTTGTTTGAGGTTGTACTTGTGGCATACATTTGCCCAGCCAAGGAAAGCATGTAAACCGCTGTAAATCTTATTGAATCCCTCCAGTTTGTTTCCGTCAGGGAGAAGGAAGTGCATAGAGGAATTGCGGGGACCAAACTCCAACTCATACTTCTTAACCACCGGAGTACTCACATACTACTCGGTACAAGTATTATAAAAGAGGACAAGTCTTAGCTTTATAACTAAAGATCAACCTAAAAAAAAAGCAGTAAAGAAACTGAAGAATGCTGCAACTGAATTTTACCAGGGCAGTGTTAGTTTTGGTGAGCGTCTTCTCAAAGTAAGGGTTGTTGGGATTCAAGAGGTAACGCTCAGGGTTTCCCACATGAGCAAAACTCTGTCTCCCTCCTCCACTTGCTGAAAGTTGTTCAGTCGCCAATACAATTAAACAAAAAGAAAAGAGTCAATCTTTGGGATAGATAGTTTCTTTGAAGAGCATAAAGATGATATTTTTCGATCTGAATACTCTTACCAGAGACAGTGGTTGGCTCCTGGTGAGGTGGTTCAACTTCAAGAGGTGCAGAGAGGATCTCTTTACCATCTTTCTTGAAGATCCGGACTTGGAAATACATAGTGCCTTGATGTGTAAAGTGCAGAGTATCATCTGAAGCTAAAAGGTTGTCATCAACAAACTCATTCCAATCTTCTTTGATCATAAACAGACAATTCTTGTCTCCCTGGAGCCAGAGCTGCCAAGAATTGTTCCAAGGAACAGTGAACACCACCCTGTGTTCAAAAGCCTCAGGGTTGCTTCTCAAAATCTCTTCAGGAATAATCCTCTTTTTAAAGAAACCCACAGAAACAGCAACACCAGAACTTTAAATATAATATAATAATCAGAGCAGCAGCTTCATCTAGGGGGAGGGAGAGAGTGTACCATGGATTTCGATTTCCAGTTTTGTCCTGGGGACAGGGACTTGGAGAAGCTACTCTTCTTGCTCTGAGTTTGGTGGATCTCCTCTCCCTCTGGCAACTTTTTTCTCTTCATAGCAAGAAGAATCGATTCTCAGGGATAGGGGAGGATTGGACTGGAGGGAGATGAGATCAATTGTGTATGTGATGACAGTAGTATAAAGTAAACCAATGCCACAGTAAAATACGTTCTTCAAGCTTTGGTGACGGAGGCTTTTCGCGTGCTGATAGTGAAAATACCAAAATACCCCTTACATCTCCCCAAGTCTAAAAAACTGAAAAGCTTGTTGTCGCTACTCGCTAGGGGTTGGATAAATAAAACTAACCCGAAAACTTGAACCAAACCCAAACCAGGCCCAGTAAAAATGAATCAGAATCGAATGGAATTCGACATGAACATCAGCTGAAACATGTTTTATGGTATTATTCAAAAAAAAAAAAATGTTTTATGGTATTTTGGGTGAGTACGAATATATATCCGAAAAAATTCAAAAATTCAAAAATCTACAAAAATGCTCATACCAAACTCAAACTCGAATAAATACACAAAATACTATAAAATCTCATTAAGTACTTAAAATAAATATCAATTATATCAATAATTAATCCAAATACTTAGCTTAATATAGTACATGATGCTCTTCTTCTGTATAGTCGAAATTATTGGATTTTAAGTGTATTCTTTTCTTTTATATTGGATATGATGTGTTTGCATATAGTTTTTGAGCTTCTTCTCTAATTTCATTATTTTTGCTCCCTAATTTGAATTGTCAAAAATTACACTATAACAAAAAAGAGTCCTGACAAGAACATTACTTATTTTCATTTCATTTTTATTTTTATTTTTGATCTTTGTTTCACTGAATATTTATTTAGTTTTCGGGTTTAACTAAGTACAAAACAATAGTTTGGAACCGAAAACCTAATTAAGATTAAAAATCCAAAATTATATTGGGTTCAACCATTTTTTAAAAAAATATTACCAAACTTGAACTGAACCCGACTAAATCTAAACGAAATTCTAATTGGACTTTTATAATATCCGAACCTGAAATTCGTAAATCCAAAAACTCAGAATCTGATTGAATCTGAACTCTGATTGGTCTCCCAAATACCTAGAATTAGTTGCAGGTAGAACATATTAGGCATTGCATTTGGTTATGTCATATAGCTTTTTCGGTTTTGAAATAATTTTTTTTCCGAATATTATAAAAACCAAGTCAATTTGAGTAGAATCCTCCTAAATTGGTTATAATGTGTAAGAGCCAAAAAATAATTGGGTATCCTTGTAATTAAAAATTATTTAAAAATATTAGGCATTTTATATCTAAATTATTTAAATTGATCCAAAAATAATCAAAAAATACTAATTACATGTTGTTTGAACCAGATAATTTTATCTGAAAATAATATTGGTTACTGTTTAGCTGGGTATTTTATATCCAAAATATCTAATTTTATCCTATACACTCAAAATAACTTATTATATATCACAACTAGCCAAATAAATCAATAAAATAATAAAATGATTATTAGCCAAACAAATCAATGTGGAAGATCAAGTTTGATTTTAGTAGCAAAAAAAAAAATCAAATTACAATCACTCTCTTTCCGGTTCCATTTACCACTGAACCGTCTCTTTATTCCAACATCTAACACGTAAAAGGCTAAAACACTTTCATCTAATGCCACCAGTGTCTCCCTCAAGCTGAAAACTCAAATAACATCGTGTGCTTGTACTTCTCACCAGCCTTGACCACAACACACGGGAAACTCTTCTGGTTAATCGCGTTAGGGAACCCCTGCGTCTCAAGGCACACACCTGCATGCTTCCCATAAACCGCATTCCCTTTCCCCACCACTCCATCCACATAGTTCCCCGTATAAAACTGCACACCCGGAGCATCGGTCCACAAGTCCATCACCCTTGAGCTCTCACCGTCTCTTAGCTTCGCCGCGTGTTTCAGCCCGTCCTTCACTTGATCAGCACAGTCCAACACGTAGTTGTGATCATATCCAATCCCCACCTCTCCTATACGCTCTCCTATCCGTTTCTCCTCGGTGAAATCGAATGGAGTTCCCTTAACCGGCAAGAGCTCACCTGTAGGGACAGAGTGTTGATCCACGGGAGTGATATGAGAACCCCAGATTTGGATCCTGTGGTCAAGAATGTTTCCTGAGTCGTGACCCGATAAGTTCCAGTATGTATGCTGAGCTAAGTTGATTGGAGTGTCTTTATTCTCAGGAACTGCCTCCATGTCAAGTCTCATGGTTGTTGCTGACGTGAGAGTGTATGTGGCCGTGACAGTAACCGCACCGGGATAACCTATTAAACGTTACAACACATATTATATATTTAGCTTATCCAATCTCATGTAGAATATATATATTTCTTTTCTAACAACCTTCTTCTCCATCGGCGCTGTGATATTTGAATGTGATGAAAGGTTTGTCACCGTCTTTCTTGTGTCCTGCGACTTCCCATGTCTTCTTATCGAAACCTTTGTTACCACCTGAAAGATAAGAGTAACATTTATGTTTTACACATCCGATTAATTAAGTTTACTGAAAAGGTGCAGAATCATATAGAGGAAAGAAGAATGGTTATATTTTACCGTGGAGGCTATTGGGACCATTGTTGATGGGCAAAGTGTAGTCGACTCCATTGAGACTAAACTTGCCTTCTTTGATCCGATTTGCTACACGACCAACTATGCACCCAAAGTATGGTGCAAGCCCGTTCTGAATCAATCACATACTTCAGATTCATAGATAAAAAAACACACACACAAATTCAAAACCACTGTTACAGAATCCTGATTATTTTTATTGTAACTTCAGCTATCATAAAAAAAAAAAAAGAATTCATTACAACAAGAGCACCACAACAGGCATGATCATTAATACTTCTTAACAATATGATTCAGACACTATGCATAAGAAGTATTTCAGACACACCAGTTGTTGTTGTTGTTCATAAGTACTCTATTGACCAATTCAGACAACAGAAACCACATGGGTGAGAGTTTGAGAACAGATAGCTTATAGCCATTGATCAGAACTCTTTTTTTTATTCTTCTAATCAGATCTAATGAAAACCGTGTGGTACATCAATGAAATAGTTAGGTGAATTTGAAGAGATATATTACCACATAAGGATCCACCGAGTCGAATCCGAGAACAACATCAGCCAGTTTCCCTTCGATTTTTAAAAATCAAACTCGATCATCAGATGATTAATTGGGACTTGGAGAAAAAAAGGAATACATAAACAAAAAAAAGAGGAAGGGAGAAGGAGAAGGAACCGTTCTTGTCGGGGACAGACAAGGAGGTGATGGTGGCGCCATAATTAGAGATCTTGACCTGCAAGGATCCGTTGTTTAGCTCGAAGATCCCAGGAGTATTATCATTCTTGGTCTGATCTGCCATTATCAGGGTTAAGGATAAGGAGGAGGATAAAGCCAAAGTGAATTAGATTTTTGTTGATATGTAAAGAGAGAAACAAGGAGGAAGTGATCACTTCTGTTGAAGCTTACGTCATCTCAATCTCAAACTCTCATCTTGTTTTTTTTCTTCTCAAAATAAAATTAATTTTTTTTTTATCATGCCTCAAAATAAAATTAACTAGAACATGCACCAATTTACTCCCTCCTTTTCATAATAGAAAAAAATTTGGTTCTTAATATCAATACTATTAAAAGGGAATGAATTTAATAAATCTAATTAAAAAAATTGTTTGAACCATTTCCTTGACTAATAAAGGGGTGATTGGTTGGGTTTTGTCTTCTTACTTTAGCTTTATTTACTTTTAAATCACTAAATTTTACCAATCATGTTGTAGCTTTACTTTTAAAAATTAATGTTTATATCAAGTTTTTATTTAGTTTTACCAATCATATTTTATCTTTATCTTTAAAGCTACAGCAAAAGAAAAAAAAGCAAAACTTTTTTTTAATATATTTTAGGCAAAAACCCAACATCTTCTTTTTATAGGCTGTAGAATCTGTAAATGAAAAAAAAATATCTATAATATAAAATAAATTATATAATCATAATAAAACTTTTATAAATATTTTAGTTTTAAATTTGATTGTTTTTAAATTATTAACATATTTAAATAATATAAATATTATTTACATATCACATTTTAAATTACAATAAATTTTGATAATTTATTAAAAATATTAATATAATTTATTTTAATTGATATAAAATAATAATTTTATATATACAACACATATTTCATATATTTTATTTTAAAATATCTACAGCAAACTACTTACAACTACAACAAATTTAACTACATCAAAAGTCTCTGCAGAGAAAGTGTACAGTAACAACTTTACAGCTACAACTGATTTATATACAGCTAAACATTTGCAGCTAAATTTTTAAAGCCACAGTCGAACCAATCATCACCAACATTTTTGGTTTTACCATAATATTTAATTAACAATAAGTAACCAAAAATTTATCTAACAAACATTTAATAATACATTTATTTATTAGAGCACATTATTTTGTACAAGAACAAAGTTATACGACATATATGCTATCCTTTATTAGATGACCGTACTATTTGCTACACACAAATAATGTACCACATATACTTTATTATATTATTATCTAAACATGTCTCATTAGTTTCATAATTAATAAATGACTCATTTCACCCAATATAAATAAATTATATAAGTCGTTTGATCCACCAACTATGTAACAATACACGCCATCCTTTTAATACTTCTGTTTTAAATCATGAAAAAGCTAATTCATATATTTGCAAAGAATATATCTTACTTCGAAAAGTATCTAAATTTGAAACAAATCAAAAATTAAATATTCTTATACTTTTATCCTATTTTAAAAACCAAGATATAGCAACATTGTTACAAAATATTTTAACCAAAAAATAATATACCGTATATATACTATTTAAATTCAATAACTTTATCAACTTTAACAGATTTCATAACTCATTTAAAAATTAACATATATCATATATCATACTATACCATGTCATCATACATTATATATTCCAAAATATACAAAATCAAATCTAATAAAGTAAACCATATGTTAAAAATTATATATTTTACTTTAAATTATTTTTTATACAAAGTATTTATCATAAAATTTGTTATTTAAAATATTTTTTAACACTATTAAAAACTTTACAAATTTATACTATTAAATTGGCCAAAAATATTTCAAGTACATCTTAAAGGTAATTAACTCAAAAAATGTAACTCTTATAAAATGCATACAAAATACAATCAGAGAGTGTAAGGTCAAAAACAAAATACAATCAGAGAGTATAAGGTCAAAAACAAAATACAATGAGAGAGTGTAGGTCTGATCTCAGTCAACAGGTCAGGTTCATTTCGGGTCCTATTCGGGTCCTAAATATTTGGACATAACTAGGTATTTAATTTTTTTGGTTTAGGTTTGGATTGGTTTTTTTAGGTCCTGAGCGGTTTGAATCTATAATTCAAATACCTATAAAATACATGTAATTTTTAGGTACGTAACAGGTCCGAATTAGTTTGGGTATTGAGGAACCAAAAAATACTCGAAGTACCTGAAAACCCAAAAAAAATACTGAAACACATACCCAAAAACCCAAACAAGTACCCAAAATATTGAAATACCGAAAATATCCAAAATTTTACATGAAATCTGACCCGAGGAACCGAAAAATACCCAAAAAAAATTCCGAATACCCTATATATATTTTTATTAGAATTTTACTCAAAACTCGAAACTAAAATCGAAAACCTGAATGCAAAACTTAAAAAGTATTCGCAATACCAAAAACATATCTAAAATACTCTAATATACCTAATATACACAAAAAATTCAGGTACTTGGGTATTAGGTTGGGTCTCGGTTAGGATATTGACTCAAAGAAAACTTGCGGGTCCAAAAATAAAATTGAATATGTACTTTGCCCTAGATCCAAATCCAAACATCACCAATATTTCCAGATCGGTTTCAGTTTGGTTTCACGGATCTGGTAAAATGTTCATATCTAAGAGAGAGAATTACATAAAGAGTATATATACAAAATCATAAATAAACTAATTCATAAATTATACAATTTTAAATAAATTTTTCTTCGATATAATATAACTTTTATAACATAATAATGCATAACAATTTTAAAATACTAATTCATAATATTTGTTTACAATCCAAAGAAAAACCTGCGCTTTTGAAACGCGGATCAAAATCTAGTATATATTAAAAACTATTTTTTCTAAGTAAGAAATCACTAAAATATAATTTAAAACTAATTTATTTAATTATAAACAAAAATAATGAAAACACAATTGACTACACAGTTTTTGATAAAACTAAAGTTACATATTTTTTCTGAAACACTTTTTCTTTTTTGAAACACAAAGTTAAATGTATGAAAACATCATCTATTATAAAACAAAGACAATCATCTAAAACATCATCTATATTGAAATGTAAATATTAAATAATTAAATTTATTTTAATTAGTTAAATAATATATTTTTGGGGGTGGAACGGGAATAAACCTCAAGAAACGCAAAAAACACACAAAACAAAACTCTTTCTTCCTTCTTAGGGTCTCTCTCTCTTATCTTAAGCAAAGCAGTCATCGATGGCGTCTCACGCTTCGAATCTCTGGGTCCTTCTTGGTTTAGGCATCGCCGGGATTCTCTTGGCTGCTAAGAAGCTCAAGAAAACCATCCGTGAAGATTTCGGCGCCTTTATCGACAAGCTCCTCCTGCTTCCTCCGCCGCAGCCTGCTCCTCCCAAAGCTCCTCACCCTATCACCGGTCTCTCCTTCGCCATCTCCGACGTGTAAGTCACTGTACACACCTGTTTCCCTTCCCTCTTCAGCTTCATATGTCTCTCTTGTGATATTTTTGGGATTTAGGTGAAGAATTTTTGCTGAGTAGCAAGAAACTTCTACAGTATCTGTTAGTGAACTTCCGAGATTCATTTTGAGCAATTATACTGAGAATATGTTTGTTATAAGCTCAAATGTTCAAATGGATATCACCTGCGAATGAATATAGAGATATGAATCTTTGAATTGTTACTATCATCGTTAGACTCTAGGGCTTGGATCTTTAAGTTGTAAGTTTGGATTCATCACCAAGCTTAGATGGTTTCAATTGCCGTAGAGAGTGTTTGACCTCTACTTACAGAACTATGGATATGTTGATTGATTAGTATATATCTTATCTAATTTATGTTCATATATCTCATTCTCATGAATGAACTTTTTTTACTTTGCAAGAGGTTAAAAATGCTGAGCTTGCTCTTTCTTTTCGTTCTCATCTGTTTTACAGATTCGATGTTACAGGCTACGTGACTGGCTTTGGTCATCCAGATTGGGTCAGGACGCATGAAGCTGCTTCTTCAACATGTCCTGTGGTTTCAACTCTCGTTGAAGGTGGAGCTACTTGCGTTGGCAAAACTGTTGTCGATGAACTTGCCTTTAGGTTTGTCTCTCTCTTTCTATTACATATGCGAAATTGTTAACTATGTTGAAATTCAGAAAAGGACATGTAGTTTACCAGTTTGGGATTCCAGTGTGAAATTTTTTATATTTTTTAGTGGAGAAAACAAGCGTTACGATTTTGGTTCAAGCATTTTGACCCCTTTGTTTTCTTCAGTATCAGTGGAGAAAACAAGCATTACGAGTCTCCGACAAATCCTGCTGCTCATGATCGTATCCCTGGTGGCGCTTGCAGCGGAGCTGCTGTTGCCGTAGCCACTAACGCTGTGGATTTTGCCTTAGGTGAGTTCAGTTTATTCTTTTTTTTCCCTTGCGAGGACAATGTAGTGCAAAGGTAACCTTTAGTTTTGGTAACAAAACATGGTTGACAGTTATATTTCTTTAGGAAGACCCTAAAAAGATCCTAAACTTGTTTAGTATTTACATGACATTTTCATCAAAGCTGCCACCATTTGCATTTCTAAACAAGATGATGTTATCACCATAAATAAGAACACTTCTGCATTCATTTTGCTTTCATCGTGAACGAGATAGTGAAAGCTCAGAATCGGCTGTATGAATCACACCCCAACCTTTCTGTATAAGCATAATATATTATAACCTCACTTTTAGCTGATTAGGCCTCTAATATAATTGCTTAATTTTTGACTCTTATGGCTATATAGGAAAGATAGTCTGTTCATTGGCCCCTCTCATTGATCTCTTAAATCTCAATCGCCTGCTGGTTTTGGTTCAGTTTTCATAACAATATGATTGCATCATTGCAGGCATCGACACAGTCGGCGGGGTAAGAGTGCCTGCTGGATACTGTGGCGTTCTTGGGTTCAAATCTTCACATGGGGCCATTTCAAACACTGGGATCATACCAGTATCTTCTAGTCTTGACTCTGTTGGTATGGATACATATACATGTGTCAGTTAGACCTTTGTGGTCTAATAATACATTAAGCACTGTTATATGAGAAGTTAAGTTGATTCTGACCAATAGATATTGCCTTCAGGATGGTTTGCTCGCGATCCAAACACCCTACGTCGTGTTGGCCATGTACTCTTGCAACTTCCATTTGCCACACAACGTAATCCAAGGCAAATCATAGTAGCTGACGACTATTTTCAGCTGTTAAAGATCCCTGTGGACCGGATTACACAGGTGGTGATCAAATCAGCTGAAAAGCTCTTCGGAAGTATGCCTTTTGCTCTTCTTGAAGTACCTCCGTCGTCATATATCCTGATTATAATCGAGATATCCTTTGTTTTATTTTCAGAACAATCGCTGAAGCATCAGAGCCTGGAGAACTATTTTGAATCTAAAGTTCCTAGCTTGAAAGAGTTCACTAGGACGAAAGCCATTGCTAACACGAAGGTCCCAACATCGAGGCTACTAGCAAATGTCATGCAGCTTCTTCAAAGGTGTGCCTGTCGTTTATTCACCATCAGAGGATGAGAGAATCTCGATTCTGAACTCTTAAAAACGATCTTGGCTTGTATTGTAGGCATGAGTTTCTTCAAAACCATGGGGATTGGATCAATACAGTGAAGCCAGCTATTGATCCTGTGATTTCTTCACAAGTGTGTGACAACGCAGAACTAACCAATGAAGAAATTGAGAATCTGAATACAATTAGAAACCAGACACGAGTGGCTATTAATTCACTTCTCAAGGTATTCATGCTCTTTCCATGCTATCTCCACAACTTGAGCAACTTTCGTTAAGAGTGACTTGACTAAGCTTAAGTGTGTTTGTTTCCATGGTTCAAGGATGATGGCGTTCTGGTTATTCCAACAATGCCAACTCTTCCTCCAAAACTTGGTAGCAAAGAGATCATCTCCGAGGACTATCAGAACCGAGCTTCCAGTCTACTTAGCATTGCTAGCATATCTGGATGTTGTCAGGTTAGATTCACTCTCTTATTTGGTCCTTTCCAGTGAAAAAAACGATGGTAAATGGGCAAAACGCAGTTCACATATTATGTGTCTTTGAACATTTATTGGTCTGATAATACAGGTGACTGTGCCACTGGGACACCACGAGAAGTGCCCTGTTTCAGTTTCTTTCATAGCAAGACATGGTGGTGACCGCTTTTTACTAGATACAGTGCAGACAATGTATGCGTCTTTGCAAGAGAACTCCAGTGTTATTGCCGATCCTAAATCATCTAAAAAGACCATCAGCCTAGAAGAGTCAGCTGAAATTGCCAAAGAGAAGGTCTATTAATTATCCAAATGGCATTGTCATCCTTTGTCTAGTGTGGTTCTCATTTGTTATTTCTTTGTTCGTTGATTTTGTAAAACCAGGGTAACCAAGCTTTTAAAGAGAAACAGTGGCAGAAAGCTATAGGTCTATACTCAGAAGCTATTAAGCTGAGTGAAAACAATGCTACATATTACAGTAACAGAGCTGCTGCTTACCTTGAAATTGGAAGGTAGTTTATTTCTCTGCTCCTAGAAAACCTCTTTTAAGTGAGAGTTCTTTTTGTTGTGGCACTGGCTTGATAAAACCCTATACATACAGCTTTCTTCTAGCCGAAGAAGACTGTACCAAAGCCATCACTCTCGACAAGAAGGTAACTTTCTTTAAACACTGGAGCTAGCTTAGTAATAACACTCTTTGCCTTGAACCTCAACAGAATGTTTCCTTCTTTTTGTTCAGAATGTGAAAGCCTATTTACGAAGAGGAACCGCAAGGGAAATGTTAGGCGAGTACAAGGAAGCCATGGACGGTAAGCTTTAAAGAACCAAGATCTAAACTATTTTCGTCTTAATAGGTAAAAAATATTAATTTTTTTTTGGTAAACTCTGCAGATTTCAGACACGCGCTGGTGTTGGAACCAAACAACAAGAGAGCGTCTCTATCAGCCGAGAGACTGCGAAAGGTATTCCAGTGAAGCTTCGTTTCATTCCGCAAACGTATGTTCCTTTAAAATGTATCCAAGAGTAAAGGCCAATTTTGTTACAATCCTCGCATATTTAGGGACTCTATTTAGATACACTTTGCGAGAGTCTTCGCCGAAAATGGAATCAAAATATTACCGTTGTAACGGAGTTTTAGCGTCCACTAAAATTGGATTCCCATAACTAACGTTCATCCTAAACAACGGATACCGAAACTCACGGTCGTCTTCAAATCAATGTGAAGTTAGGTCATCCCTTTAATATACATCGTCTGTATCCATTTCTTTCACTGCACGTTATCTCCTCCCCGCAAACGCTTCGCTCTAAGAGAAACACAGAGCTAAGAGGAGGAGAGAAAACAAATAAAAATAAAAATAAAACGAAACATTTGTGTTGCAGTGGAAGCTTTGATAAAAGATTCGTAGAGAGTGAGCAATATATAGAAAATTAATCAAAGGGAGATGACCACGACAGGCTCACTAATGAACAATCTTTTGGGACTCCTTAGAATCCGCATCAAACGAGGCGTCAACCTCGCCGTCCGTGACATCAATAGCAGCGACCCTTACGTCGTTGTCAAAATGGGCAAACAGGTCATCTGATATTACAGTATCACAAATATTCATACGTGCAAATATTTAACTTAATTGTTTTTTCTTTGGTTGCAGAAATTGAAGACTCGTGTTATCAACAAAGACGTAAATCCAGAATGGAATGAAGATCTGACTCTCTCCGTCACAGACCCCACTCTTACCGTCCTCTTGGTATGTTTTTTCATATAAATCATATTTTAAAATTTTATTATTATGGACCATATGTGTAATATGTTTTGTATATAGACGGTGTACGACCACGACATGTTTAGCAAGGACGACAAGATGGGTGATGCAGAGTTCGAGATAAAGCCGTATATTGAGGCTTTAAAAATGCACCTTGACGGTCTTCCTAGTGGAACCATTGTCACCACGGTTCAGCCCTGTCGTCGCAACTGTCTAGCTGAGGAGTCTAAAGTCACTTGGGTCGACGGTAAGCTCGTTCAGGATCTCGTTCTCAGATTACGTCACGTTGAATGTGGAGAGGTCGAGGCTCAGCTTCAGTGGATTGACCTCCCTGGCTCCAAGGGTCTATGAATTACTTTTTCTTTATTAATCATCTTTACTTTTTGAGAATTAAAAGTCAAAATCAAAAGTAAGAACATACCCATCTTGAAGTAGAAAACGCATATTAATCCATGCATGAGAGTATGAGGATTAAGAGCGTTGAGTGATGTTTTGTTCCCAAATGGTGATCGAGTCCTATATATTGTCCATGTATATTTGGTTAGCTATGTGCCTCGAATAAATCCTTTGATTGACACGAACAACTGATTTTATTTATATGCTTTTATACAGTTACACATACACACATATTGGGATGCTTGTATGTTCATATATTTTCATTATTTAATATCAACCAAAAGAACAGATAATGATCCAAACTCAGCCATAAACGTTTTAAATAAAATTTAAAATCAGCATGGTACCATTCACATGGATACCGCAACGCCTTTTTCGACAACTGATATCAGAAGTTAATGTTTACGGTGCTGATTGCTGAAGCAGAACATATGTGATTAAATGTAGTGAACAAGATTCACCTCTAAAAAAATAACTCTGAATCTCATGAAGAAATTATACTATGAAATAATGGGGTCGAAGTGAAAAGAGACAACGGAGATATTAGGTGAAGAGAATCCAGGTGTACTATAATGAGTGATCCACCATCGCTGAAAACGACAAAACACGTGAACCCATTGTTGTCCTTTAATACAACGTGTCTTGATGATCACCATCAGTAGTGTGTCAAGTGACTGTGATGACACTGAAGCGTCTTTCTTGCTATTTACGAAAAAAGTAAAAGAGATTCGAGTATAGTATACTGTTTCTAATTTTTTATGTTTGATAGAGATCCCAAGGGACCCTAAATTACGGTTCCCTATGAACGATCTAGAGATTCCCTTCCACCAACTCTCCCAAATTACTCATTTAGTTTTACAAAACCTTTTTAGTATTGTTTAATTTCGTTTGACCTGAAACTCATTTCCAAGAAACTTCCATTCATACTCTTCAAAAGAAAACTGTATATGTTCTGAATTCCGGTAACGTTTTTACTTTTTAGCCAATGCCTATCAACTGAGATTTCCTTTTTTCTGAAAAGATGTCACTAGAGCCTACAGGAGATAGACCACACTTGCATGCAAACACTAGATTTTTGTCCAAAATAATTACTGAGTCCCACCAATAATACACACATCCACCAAAGGGTAACATAGTCCACAATGTCTCTCATTTCTACACATGCTCGTCTCACTGCCATCCCTTTCGAAGCTGGTTTATATTTTTTTTCTCAAATCACCCATTTTAGTAAATTTTTTTTTTTTTTTTGCTAAGAAAAAGGGTTAAACCCGGGTCTATTAAAGACACAGACCTAACTCCCGGGTGGGAGGTGCAATCCACGGATGGATCCTCTCCCGGGTATTCAAATGGGCCGTAAGCATGGGCCCATATCCGCGTGGCCACATGTGGAGCTAATAATTTTGCACTAGAGGAGAATCGATCCCTGGCCTAGACCAACAGGACAACTCTTCCTATAGTGGAAACCACTAGACCACCATTTTAGTAAATTTAAAAACGCCACTTTAATATATTTAAATATTAGGGGTTGGAAAGATGTCAATAAAAATATATTATAATTTTTATAAAAATTTAAAAAGTTACTAAAAATTTAAAATTATATACAAATTTTAAAAAATTCAAATATAATGTTGTTTATTGAACACAAAATTATTGACAAAATTAAGAAAAATGTAAGAATTTATATTTTTTCTTTTTATTTTTATTTCATTTTGATATAGTTGAAAAAATGAAAAGTAAAAATAACTGACACATTTTTTTAAGAGTTTCAAATCAACAAAATCATTAGTTTTAAGGTGACATGTGTCATGTTTTGGTCTACGGAAGGTTAAGGTAACATACTCAAATCGGAAAACATCATAAACAGAAAACACAAACCCAAAAAACCCGAAAAAGCCCAGATCGAAAACATCCTTCAGCAAATGACAGAGCGACAAGTACCCTAAAATGATAAAAAAAAATTCTACTTTATTGGTAAAGATATGATATTTAAATTCAAATATGTAAGAAGATTTGTTGTATAAATTAAAATATATAAAATATAACGTATTTATAAAGTAAAAAATATAAGCCGCAACATAAAAGACTAGATCACATTACATTTACTTAAAATTTACAAGTAGATTTTGACCAAAAGAACTCTTTGGTTCAATTTGTAACCAACCGCGTGTGTTTCTTGTTTTTAACTTATTTACAGTCGTCAGTCAGTAAAGAGGGGGGAGCCAACCTCGAAAACGACGTCACCGTTTCCCTATAAAATCGGGCGCGCAGTTAGCTTCTCTCTCTCACCCACATTAAACCCTCAACACACATCTCTCTCAAAATACATTTTGTTCCCGAGTTGCGAATTGATGCAGCAGAGAGGCCGATCCGTCAACCGTAGATCAAGAAGCTTCTCCCGATCCAGACTCGCCGTCGAAGGCCACTGAAAACCATCTCTCTCTCGCAAACACATCTTTTCCCCTCTTTTTTTCCCCGACGAACACCTTTCCCACAATGGCAGCATCGTACGGTGAGGTTTCCTTCTCTAGATTAAAATCACGTTGTTGAAATGATTTATCGGCTTTTATGATTAAACCTTCGCAAATTTAAAATTGAAAAAAAAAAAAACACTAGAGAGAATGTTGAAATCTGATTTTGGATTTGTTTATTAATTAATGGAAATAATAATGTGGGAGCAGAAGCAGAGCGTGACGTCCAGAAGAGTTACTGGATTGAGCATTCAGCTGATCTCACTGTTGAAGCTATGATGCTCGACTCTCGTGCTGCTGATCTCGACAAGGAAGAACGCCCTGAGGTAAAGAGCATCTCCAATCCCACTCTATTTTTCACTTTAAAATAGAGTTTAGAGTAAAAAATGCTCCCATGGTATTCTATTTGTTTTTTTTTTTGTTCATCACTCTATTTTCTACTCTAAAATAGTTTACGATTGGAGTAAACTCAAACTCTATTATAGAGTTACTTAAGCCATTGGAGATGGTCTAACTAACCTATATATATTTTTGATTAAATATATTCATATTAGTGTGATTCAGTTTAATAGCTCTGGTTTGGATTGATGATACCACTTTGTTTATTGATTTGATTGGTTTAATGTTATTGCAGGTGCTCTCTTTGCTTCCACCCTATGAAGGCAAGTCGGTGCTGGAGCTTGGAGCTGGTATTGGTCGGTTCACTGGTGAATTGGCTCAGAAGGCTGGTGAACTCATTGCTCTTGACTTCATTGATAGCGTCATCAAGAAGGTTTTTTTTTTTTTTACTACTTTTATTCACCTTCTTAGGTCTTGTTGTTATGCCTAATTGCTCATGGCCTTACAATGTTACTGCAGAATAAGAGTGTCAATGGGCATTACAAGAATGTGAAGTTCATGTGTGCTGATGTTACATCCCCTGACCTGAACATCACTGATGGATCCATTGACTTGATTTTCTCCAACTGGCTTCTCATGTATCTCTCTGACAAAGAGGTATAAACATCATCTTTTTTATCAATGAGAAAGCAAGTAAGTTTTCTTTTTTTTAAATGGTTTTGTTTTGGTGCAGGTGGAGCTTTTGGTAGAAAGGATGGTTGGTTGGATCAAAGTTGGAGGATACATTTTCTTCCGAGAATCTTGCTTCCACCAATCTGGTGACAGCAAGCGCAAATCCAACCCCACTCACTACCGTGAACCCCGTTTCTATACCAAGGTTTTTACTTTTTACAGAACTGTAATTTCATTTGTTTAGCGGGTTAAAAATAGTTAGAATGCCTATGCTTAAGAATATGTTTGAGATTTATTAGAGTTTTCAGTGGTTTGAATTGAAGAATAAAGGGTATATAACCACTTGATTCACTGAAACGTAAATGTTATATTGTGCCTTCGTGTATGGTGAATAAATGAAGTTCACTCACGTAGAGGTTATGCTGGTGAATAAATGCAGGTATTTCAAGAATGTGTGACACGAGATGCTGCTGGGAACTCATTTGAGCTCTCTATGATCGGGCAAAAGTGCATTGGAGCTTATGTGAAGAACAAGAAGAATCAGAACCAGGTAAAACTAAGACTCTGTCTATCAGGATTATCTATTTCCTTTTACTCCGACATCTTTAACCATTGATAACACTCTTTGTGATGTTCTATGCAGATTTGCTGGATTTGGCAGAAAGTCAGCTCAGAGAATGACAGAGGCTTCCAACGTTTCTTGGACAATGTTCAATACAAATCCAGTGGGATCCTACGCTATGAGCGTGTCTTTGGACAAGGCTTTGTGAGCACTGGTGGAATCGGTAAGATCCCAATTTGCTTTTGCTTTTGCTTGTGTTGTGGGTGTGGAGATGTTCTGTGTTTTATACGATCAGTACTCACATGTGTTTGTGTTATGTTTCTTGTGACAGAGACAACCAAAGAGTTTGTGGAGAAAATGGATCTGAAACCAGGACAGAAAGTGTTAGATGTTGGTTGTGGTATTGGTGGAGGTGACTTCTACATGGCTGAGAACTTCGATGTTCATGTCGTTGGTATCGATCTCTCAGTCAACATGATTTCGTTCGCACTGGAACGTGCTATTGGACTCAACTGCTCGGTTGAGTTTGAGGTCGCGGATTGCACCACAAAACATTACCCTGAGAATTCGTTCGATGTCATTTACAGCCGTGACACTATTCTGCACATCCAAGTACAAGAAACTTTACCTCTCTCAGTTGTTATCTCTTGGAAGTTTATCACTGTGAATGCTTAACTCGTTCTGTCAATCTTATTTAACAGGACAAACCAGCTTTGTTCAGGACTTTCTTCAAGTGGCTTAAACCGGGAGGCAAAGTGCTCATCAGCGACTACTGTAAGAGCTCGGAAACTCCATCTCCTGAGTTTTCTGAGTACATTAAACAGAGAGGATATGATCTCCATGATGTTCAAGCTTATGGGCAGGTTTGTTTTCTTTGTCAAAGATATTTTCTTGTGTGTGTCAAAACAGTAACTCTTAACGCAACTATTCAATGTATAGATGCTAAAAGAGGCAGGCTTTAACGATGTGATCGCAGATGACCGTACTGATCAGGTAGATGAATATTAACATTTTGGAAACCGAGGATTATCAGTTCTTAACAGAGTTTGTTTTTTTGGGTGTTTTGGATAATACAGTTTATGCAAGTCCTGAGACGTGAACTAGAGAGGGTGGAGAAAGAAAAGGAAGAGTTCATCTCCGACTTCTCCAAAGTCAGTATCTTTTTTTGTTTCCAAAAAGTTTCATATATCATAAAACAACATTCGAAGCTGTATCTATTGATTTATCGTTTGGAGTATCTAACAAAGCTTATAAAATAAACACAGGAGGACTATGAGGACATAGTTGGAGGATGGAAGGCGAAGCTGGAGAGAAGTGCTTCGGGTGAGCAGAAGTGGGGACTTTTCATCGCCAACAAGAACTAATAACCTCTTTTACTTCAAAATGCTTTTTTTGCTTCTTCAATAATAAAAAACATCATTTCCGTTTGGCAAT
This sequence comes from Brassica napus, assembly GCF_020379485.1. Classification (NCBI taxonomy): domain Eukaryota; kingdom Viridiplantae; phylum Streptophyta; class Magnoliopsida; order Brassicales; family Brassicaceae; genus Brassica; species Brassica napus. Next base: position 22,306,012 of record NC_063438.1, on the reverse strand, counting down.
GATGTTATGTGGACTTTGTGTGTTGTTTGTTTCTTACCTTCTTTCACTGTTTTCGGTTTGATGTATAAACCGAGTTTCGTTTGGTTCAATCTTTGTTTCCTATCACAATTTGTTTCAAATTATAATAACTAGAGATTTCTGTCTTATAAATTTATTTTATTTATAATATTATTTGTCGGTTTTTTTTTTTTACATTAACTTCTTGTTTTTTCCAATGTTAGGTTTTTTTAATTTAAATTTATATGTTTATAATTTTTTATTTTTCTTGTTGTAGATGAAGAATTATATTTTTTATTGATGATTTTTTGTATGTGACATAAACTTTTTGAAATTTTAAAATAATGTTATATATAGTACGATTAACACATTAAAGAAGAGAAATATATTCAGGCACATTTTACACAGGTTTTATATGCAAAATTTTAAACATTATATATGTATATATTATAAGTTTGAAAAATGTAAATGCTTTCTAAAGCTAAATACTTGTTTTGAGTTTACATAACTTATCGAAAGTTTTATCTCTTTTTAAATTCAAATCACAGAAAAAAATATATCAAAAAGTCAGTATAGATGGGTTTTTTGGGCTTTTAAATCAACACTGAAAAATTACATGAATCAGATAACAAAAGTTTTATAAACAACTGGATAAAATTTGACCGAGCCAAAGATTTTTACACAATATGTTCTTTCTTCTCCAAATTGCGAAGAGCCTATGGGCACAAGAAAAAAAATCATAATTTTTTTTTCCACTTATCTAACATTTTTTCTCCTTTACACACGAAGTTTATTACACTGCTATAAGCAATAGAGAACTCTATTCATATAAGATTTATATCTATGCATTTTGACAAAGAAAAATTTTAGCCAACTTTAGTTTCGGAATGGCCTAACTTCAGTCATATACACTATATTTTCTCTATGATTCAAATCTTACAATTTTAATATATGTGCAGATTTTCATGTGAAAAACACGCACGCCATCTATCATTCAACCTATTAATTTTTCCAAAGTAAACACTATAATCCTCGTTTGGTTAGCTCTACAAACTAATCTCTTTGGATCAGTTTACTAAAAAATATGGATACTAATGACATAAAAGAATATAAACACTATCAACAACAAATATTGGCACACGACTATTTGGTTCAAGGAACATATTCCACGTAATGCGTTTATATCATGGCTGGCTTTGCGGAGAAGACTGCCAACCAAAGATCGCTTGAGGCGTTGGGGGTTAAATATCTCAGGAACGTGCGTCCTTTGTAATCTGGAATTAGAGACTCACCATCATCTCTTCTTTGAGTGTTCTTTCTCTCGCTTGATATGGGAGCATTTTGCTGCTGAAGTTTGGATTTCTCCTCCGGCTGATCTACACTCTGTTGCAGCATGGATCAATCAACCTCCCGTCAACGCAGATGCGCATGCTACTCCAGTCATCAAGCTCTACTTTCAGTCAGCCATCTACCTGATCACAGCTGTCTCATCACCTTCATCAGTCATCATTGCCTCTCTCGACCGTATGATGTGTGACCGTCTTCTCTCTTACCTAGCAAATTCTTCTTTCTCCTCTTCTCTACTTCTTTTTATCTTTCTTGTATAAGACTTTCTTAAGGCTTTTTTTTACCCCTTTATTGTTGTTTTTGTTTCCTTTCTGTCAAAAGTTGTTTAAAAACAACAGTGTAACCTTTCAGAAAATGATAATCTTAACATCTTACAAAAAAAAGTAACAAATATTGACTTATTTACGTGAATATATATTTTATTTTAAATCATTATAGTGGACGAAGAAAACACTATAATTTGTACAACAAATTTTCTTAGATTCACCTCATCATACTCACCATTTTACCGTTTTAATTACATAATTTTACATGAGCTTCTTCACCCTCTCCGGTTATTTTCTCTTTATTTATAACTACAATATAAAGTTATAAACTGTATATATTATAAATTAATTATTTATTTATCCTTGAAGTCTAACGATTAAAAATATAACATAATTCAATATATATATATGATTCTATTAATAAATTAGCAGTTACAAATTTGAAATTTCTAGAAATATCAAAAGTCGTATGTTAGTTAATTATCTTCTAAATGACATCTATTTCTAATTTTTTTTGGATAAGAATATTTTGGCTGAGGTGGATAGTTCCAAAAGCTTTTAATTTAGTCTCTTTTATATAGTAGGATTCTTAGATTCACCTCATCATACTTACCATTTTACCATTTTAATTACATAATTTTACATGAGCTTATTCACCCTCTCCGGTTATTTTCTCTTTATTTATAACTATAATATAAAATTATAAACTATATATATATTATAAATTAATAATTTATTTACCTTTGAAGTCTAACGATTAAAAATAGAACATAATTCAATATATATATATATATATATAATTCTATTAATAAATTAGCAGTTACAAATTTGAAATTTCTAGAAATATCAAAAGTCATATGTTAGTTAATTATCTTCTAAATAATATATATTTCTAATTTTTTTTTGGATGAGAATATTTTGGCTGAGGTGGATAGTCTCATAAGCCTTGAATTTAGTCCCTTTTATATAGTAGGATTTTTTTGGATTTTTTTTTTTCAATTCTTCCAAATAGACTATTTTAAGTTTTTGTCACAAAAATAGATCTTAAAAACTAAATTGACCAAAACAATATTTTTTATTTTGAAATTTTTTAATTTTTTTAATTTTCTAAAATTTTAAATCTTATCCCTAAAACTCCACTCCTTAAACTCTAAAACTCTACTCCTAAAACTCCACTCTTTAAACTCCACCATCTTAATCTTTAGATTAATTAATCCGAGAGATATATATATATATATATTTACTTTTTTATTATAAAATATTTAAATCTATTTTGATCATTTTTATTTTTAAAGTTTATATTTGTGATAAAATAAAATTTAGGTATGTCCGAATTTTTTTTTTTTTTCAGTTTATATTTCTGTCGCGATGTGTATTCTTATAACCGGGTTATTCATATTGGAATGTGCCACATGTTGGTCTTTCAGCTGTGGTTCGGTTCAACCAAACCTGAACTGTATAAAGATTGTGATGGAACGAACCAGGGCTAAGTCAATTTTCTATATCCATCTTTAATTAGGACACCACTTTATTATTTTGGGCTTTTAGGCCCAAAAAGGTTGAAGACCGTTGAAACTTGAAACTATAGCCTCTGAATGAATAGTCAAAACCTATGTTACAACTTACACCTTGAAGGCATGGGTGTCAAACCAAGCTAACATACATTGCTTTGTCTTGTGACGAGTCAGAGGTCAATCCGTGAGTTTTTTTTAATAAACATTCCAATTCATTTCTTATCACTTTTTTGTAATTTTTGTTTTTTTTTTTGTCTAATAAAGATACAAAGATGAAAAAAAAACAGTCTTATTTAGTATATTTCCATATACAAACTGTAGACTTATATATATGAAGCTTAAATAACAATTTTTAAAAATATTTATCGGTTTACAATTAATTAACTCCGCAATGTCTGATTTCTTAAACCCTGGAAGTGGAAGCCATATAATGGATGGGTTTATTGATTTATTCCCAATTCGCAGATTTGAGTTCTTCGTTGACATCACATCCATATCTAAAGATATATAGATCTCATTGAGTATATAATAGACATCTTTATTTAATTAAATTGTTTAATGTACTTTCACTCGTAGGTGAAGCCTGAGAGTACCAAAAAACAACAACAAATAAAATAAAACCAAAAGAAAAACATTCCACCCAGCATAGCCTTAGGACTGTGCAATATAGACTGTGGAGAGAAGATAAATACAAAGGCCTTGAAATCACAACATACCAAGACTAGATTCGTTAGACTCCCATTTAGGTTTTGACCCAACCCTATCTCTACTACACACACACCTACTCTTCTATTTCTGTAATCAACAGTGTCAATTTCAATCTCTCAGTCAATTAATATGCAATATCTATCAATTTTCATATCACATTATAATTATACTTTACCAATGGTCAATTATTAACAACACAAACCAATCTTGGATTTTTTTTTTGAAACTACCAATCTTGGATATTGATACATCATCTAGAAAAAAAACACCAACATATCTAGGTAGACTTAATATATAACAGAGAATGTGATGCAGTCTTACATTGTCAGAGTATTATATACTGTGACACTGTCTAATGTGAATGTGTGTATAACGTATACACGTACACATGGGGCATACATGTATTATGATGACCTCATGATAGGAGAGATTCACTGACAATAATATAATAAAACTTGAAAATAGGCTTTAATCGTCTAATTTTGATAAAATTGGTTTTGTCTCTCAAGACTCAAAGGGAGAGAAGGAGTGAATGAAGAATCACATGAAGGATTCAACCAAAAGTAGAGAAAACAAAATGCAGAGAATAAGAGGATGCGGATGATTCACAGCCAAGCCAACCCAACCAATGGTCCACCTCAATGCCTGCCACCATTTTGCCCCTCACAGTCTTATCCCTTCTCCAGTCTTGTCAATTCCTCTCTGTCTCTCCCTCTTCTTCTTTTAATTTGTCTCTTCCATCTTTGGGTGTTTATTAAAAAGGTTCTCCAAATTATCAATGACTAGTGTCGGTCCACTATTCACCTTTTTTTTTGTTAGATTTTTAGTTGTCATTTTATGTTCAAATTAATAATTAGTTATTGAACCTACGACATTCTCTTATAAGAGATCATTCCTTTCGTGTAAATTACAATGGACGTGTGTGTGTTTGGGACAACTAGACGGCCGTCTCTATATATTATCTACGTAGATGTCAAGATGTCATGAATTATAGAACATAAATAAATTATCTGTATACTTAATAATGAAAGTTTTCATATAAAATTCAAAATATATTAAAATATAAATATTAGTAAAATATATATTAAAATATAATTATTAGTAAAAAATATTAAAATATAATATTAGTAAAATATTTCAAAATTATATAAAACCATAACTCAATGGTGTCCATTATAAAATATAAATAATGCATAATACATATTCTTACATTTGAATTGATAATCTCCATTGGAGAAACTAATTTTTTGGGTTATTTTATTTTATTTATCATTTCTTTCTCTTTATTTACATTTGACTTATAAGTCTGAATCAGATTTATTAGTAGATTGTGTTTCTTCACTGTTTTAGACTTCTACTAAAGCTAGTGGCTTTCTCTAGCTAGAGAAAAATACCTAGAGATAAACCTACCTTGCATGGAATAGATGTTTTAGATTATTTACTTGTATACAAAAGGCTGTTGTTTTATAATATAGTTAATCTATTTTTTTTTTGGTCAAACAATTAATCTATTTATCTTTAAAGCTAAATCATAAGTTAAAATGTAAAATTATGGGTGATGAAGCTTTATTGGTAAAACCAAAATAAATAATCAGAAGAATGTATTTATTTTTTCTTTATGTGTGAAAAACTTTACATCAATCATTCAAATACAGAGGGAGTAGTTGAGAAAAAAAAAACCATTTGTGTTCTTGCCTAGCCAGATGGGAGGTTTTTGCTTTATATATAAAAAAACATTAATTTATGCGAATCTATGAGTCTATATATACTTTGAACATTCATACTTCTACTGTACAGGTGAGACTCCACGTTGGTCATCTACATTCCTTGACCGTTACATGATTTATGAATTATTATCTCTAGCAGTTAAAGCTTATGCATATAGTATAATACCGTAATACGTCACTGGTGATATATTATGATAATCCAACGAGCAGACACAGATTTATGTGATCCATGGAAATAACCAAAAGATTATACCGTACGATTACAGTTTACCAATTGATCTTCGTTACACCACGAGAAGATTCATGTTTCTTTCTTTCCTAACAACAAAATATACTATTACTATATATTGTACGTGTGGAGGTGTGGTAGTCTGTTGACTATGGGCGTACCATTAATATTTTCTCTTCTTGCTTTTAACTTTTGTCGTACAGATTGATTAAAGTTATGTTTTTTGCTTACTTCCATGCTCGCAAGAATCACAGACACACACAATCATCATGGAAAAAAGCAAACACAAAGAGAAGAAGATGGAATAATAATGCATCAAAATTGGCTATACAAACATATGAAATCACTCTCTATCTTTCTTCTAAAATTGTTATTAAAGAAAAATAGTGTCATTGAATCGTACAACGAAACATAAAAGAACGAATGAATCTTTTGGAAAAGAAAGGAAAGTGTCGGGGTCTTCTTCTATGAATAAGCTACTCAATTTTATTATTCTTCTGAGCTATCTTTTGTCATGTCTCTTCTTTCCCTAAAAGGCACTCATCTTTCATTTTCTCACGCTCTCTATCTCATATCTTTTATTTCACTGATTTTACATATATATAATGTGGTTTAATTCAGTTCAAATATATTTTGAAAAATGAAATTAGGTTGGCCTTTTCTCTTTCTTTTCTGCTAATGAGGTTGGCTTTGCTCTATCATTAAACTTTCAAATCATCCAAGAATACAATTTCTCTTACATCTTCACCAAAGCTTTCAAATTTTATATATAAAAGATTCTCCATGTCAATAGTTGATTAATTTTAAGTTCAAAAAAATATTTGATTAATTTAGAACTTTATAATCGAAAATATACAACAAATGGATAGTTTACAATTTGAAATTTATGTTTCATTTGCTTATTTACATTATGTTTTCGGTTATTTGCGTTTATATACGTTTAGCATTGATTCCTCATCATAACTTTTCGCGGTAAAATTATATTTTAGCATTACATTTCAGTTAATATATTGAATTGTGAACGCCAAAACAAAAACAAAAGCACATGAATTAGAATGAATTTTGGTTTGATTACTCCGATTAGAAAGAAGGTGCTTTAACTAATTTTACGTGTAAACAAAAATACAAAATAGTGACATTGAATATGAGGAATATACTTTATATAAGTAGCAAATGTAAAGGCATTTTGTTGGCATGCAAGTGAAGAAAAAAACAAACAAGTGCCAAACCAAAGTCTTCCCACTCTCTTAGTCACTTCAACATCAACCCAATTCTTTTTGTCTCACGCACATTTATAACTCAAAGATACGCATGCTAAAGGTGACAACTATACAGTATTATGGAACATATATATAGTATTTGTTGTAATATTTAGTATTTTTCTTTTCAAATAGATAGTTAGGCCTTTTAAAAGGTGTATAGTAAAAAGGAGTTGCCATTGTAGTAACACTCAATCACCAACCAAATCAATCGAGTTTCTTAATCCAAGAGCACCTCCATCCATAGGAACCTCTTATGGGTTCTTTAGATTAATTTAAGAGTAAAAAAAGTGATTTGAAAGGTTAAAAACCTTGGATAGTGATAATTAATTTTGTGGCCTCCATTGGGAGAACCTCTTAGGGGTTCTTTAATTTTTTTTTTTTTAATTAGAATGATGCAACTTCAATGCTAGCACTAGCATTGAAGCCAAACTCTCCAGGACACGAGCTGCAACACCTTCCCCTTCACGAGCATTAGATGCTCTGTCCCGATGTAGGTATGTCCTCAAAGTCAAAGAAGAACAACATTTCAATTTTGATAATTAATCAACAAACCTATGGCTAGAGAACGAGACAAAGAATTATCATTATGGATAAACAGAGAGACTCTATCTTACGAACGGAGAAACTCTATCTTACGAACGAATGGATAAACAGAGAGACTCTATCCAAACGGAGAAACCGATCAGACATCATCTCCGTCAGAGATTTCGACGGGAACAACGGCGAAGAGACAGAGAGAATACGAAGAGAAAGAGAGCCGGAGCGATTTCGTCAAAGATGAAAGAGAGAGAGAACTGACCAAAAACGAAAGAGCAGAGGCCACCTTTTTCTACCCAATACGGAGCCGCCACGTTAGGGGTTTTAAGCACTTCTACTTTCCCTTATTAAAGCACCGGTCCTTTGTTTTATTTGCATTTTTCATTTAATTTTTCCCCTGAAATTCGGTAGAACCTCTCCCTCAACTCGCCGATGGAGATGGTCTAACTCACCACACATCCACATAAATGATAAATTAATGGGTGTTTGTATTCCTTTTAAAAAAAAAATTTGGATCGTTTTAACATTTAAAGAAAGTGGTCCAAAGTGCATATAAAGGCAAACGCCTATGAAATGTTAACATCAACACCATAAAGAGTTAAGACACGTCTCTACCCTCACTCCCAAACAAAACCCTACTTAATTAATCCTTTTTCTCACACTATAACTTGATTGATTACTTAATTTAAAACACACAAAAAACATGTTGCTCTTGAAAAACAAAATCAAGTAGGTATTAGTTATTTTTTTTTTTGTAAACTGGCTTTCATAAGTAGGTATTAATTCTTCAATGGAAGAAACTCATAGAAACAGTGAATGCCACTCTCTTTCTCTTTCCCATCATCTCCACCACTGATACAAAATCCTTCTTTTCTCAGTGGAAACAGCTCTAGTGTCTTTTCTTGGTGATCCAATTCACCGTTTACGCAATCTTCATGACGTTCTCGATCTTTATTATCATCACAAGTTCCTGTGTTGGTTGCTGCTCTTGTCCTCAGAAATAAAGGTGTAACTGTGACGGTATCTTTAGCAGCGGAAACAGTACTGTTGCTAGCAGAGAAGCTAGACGTAACAGTAGTTGAATTGAGAATGAGTTCATGATGATGTTGTTGTTGTCGTGAATAAGGGTAATGTCCAGGTGCAAGCTGCATCATCTGCGACATGGCATTTCTCCCGGGAAAGCTTTGTCTCTCGTTTCCTACGTAACGACCATTGCCCTTTGTTGGTAATGCTATGGAGACAGGCTCCTCCTGATGATGAAGTTCATGAGGTTTCTAAAATGCAAAAAAGAAATTTAAAATTAGTCAATTAGCATTGGAATTTGTAAAATATGGTAACGAACAAGTCGAAATCTTTGCAAAGCGACAAACTTTATGCTTTAAAAAAAAAGAATCACGCAGACCCAAAATTAAAATTCCTGAAAAGGACAGGAGTCAAGGAGAATGAGACCGTTAAAAGCAGGGTTAAAACGGTCTTTTCTAGCATGCGTTGGAGTAAAAAGCACTTCATGGAAATTCAGCAAAAATCGAAGTGAAAACAATAAAGTTCGATCGTACGTAGCAGATGTCCCGACAGAAAGGCAAGAGTCTGCAGCTTTTGGATCAATACCAAAACAATACTTAATAATATATAATTCAAAGCTAACAAAAATACTTATTTTTTGCGTTTCCCAATAAGCTAACATCTCTCTTTGCCTTTGTTTTTCATTAAAAAAATTGCTAAAACTTCCAAAAAGAGAATGCACTTATTCTTAAGAGAATTCTCTTTGTAATCATATGCCAATTATGCCATACCATAAACCCTTAATGACATTCCCTTTCATCAGAAAAATATAATGAATAGAAAACAAACATGCGTATAATATACACATATATACCTGTGGTTGTGTGTCGCATCCGACCGAACATATCCAGTTCTTCGTCTGTTCAAACTTGTAACCTGTAAAATTGCAAGAAGAACCTAGCTACGTTAAAATTTAATGTTTTAAAACATGAGTCATATTATGTTTGAAAGTATTATGGTCTCTCTCACCTGGTGGATATTTCTTGTGGAAACCGTGATTTGAGACAAGACTAGTTGTCGTAAAGACAGATTCGTCGTGGCCATTTTCCATTTGTCGTCGCCGTTTTTGGCGTTCACGTGCTTTGTGGTTTTGGAACCAATAGAAAACATTTTTGCCTTCGATCTTTCCGTACCTACGTAGCTGCGCGGTGATTTGTTGGATATGGTCGGCAGAAGGAGTTCTAGTTCCTTGTTGGTAAAGCTCTTCAAGAGCCTTTAACTGATCCGGTGTCGGGTTCCATCGTGAGCTCACCATCATAGGTGGATGTTGATGTTCTGAGTTTAGCATCATGAGCTCCCTTTTGTTCTGCTCAGCCGTCAATGTAGTCATCACTGCTTTGCAAAATTATAACAAGCAAGAAAAAAATGAGCATTGCACTTTCTCTAGAAACAGAACATTTAACTTAATTAAAAGAAGAAGAAAAATGAGCATTAACGGAAATTAGAACATAAAATATTTTTGTGGGGAGGGGAGGGGGGGGGGGGGGGGGGGGGGGGGAGAGGGAGGGGAGAGAGAGACCCATGTTAAAGCGGTGGTCGGAGTTGGTGTTTGCGGCGGCACTGGGGCGAGAGGAGAGGCGTGGGATGAGAGGGCGAAGTTTTCTTCCTCCGTTGAAGGAATCTGCACCTCCTTCGTTGTAACCCATCATCCACATTTTGAACTAGTTTATTTTGGATGCGGAGAGAGAGATAACAACTAAATGTTCATAAAAAACAACAACTACATATTAGGGTTCTGTTTATTTTATTGATATTTAGGAGATGAGAATTATATGGTAGAAGGAGGAAATAGACAAATATGTAGTAGAAAGTGCTATTGGATGGTTTGTGGGTCTGAATGTTGAGATATCTTTGTATGTGAATCTGTGAATGGGAGCATGCAATTTGGGTTTCTGCAAGCACACGCATATGTATATGTATATATAGCGAGAGAGTAGACCATCTAAAACGCATTCTTTTTAATTGTTTTTTTAACAAATTAATATTTTACATACGGATAGATTCTTTTATTTGTTTTTTTTTTGCTAAATTAGAAACATATATTTGTTTTCTCGGTTTTATTCCTTTTATTTAATAAAATCACCACCGGATTTCACAAACAAATCATTTTTATATAAAAGACGTATAACTTTTTTTGTCAAAGAAAAGGGTTAAACCGAGTCTATTAAAGACACATACCTAATTTCTGGGTGGGAGGTTAAATCCGGATCTATCAAAAAGACGTATAAAACATAACATAATTCTTTTAATCTCAACAAAAAACATACACAATGGATTTATTTTGCACAAAGAAGAGAAAAAAAACTAGGATAACACCAAACCAAGTTTTTGTTCCAAAAGTAACACTCAAGGCTCAAAGTCACAAAAATAGGTTTTATTAAAGAGATAAATATACACTTATACCCCTTGGGTTAATTAATCCAAACCTTAGGGTTTAAAGTTAAGGGGTGGAGTTTAAGAATTAGGGTTTAAAATTTTATAAAAATAAATACTAAAATAAAAGATAAAAATTTTAAAAACAAAAATTATTTTTAAATTATAAAAAGAAAATTTGAAAAAAAAAATCGAAAAAAAAAATTTCAAAAAAAAAATTATAAAAATTTCGAATCTGAAAACATATAATCTGAAACTATAAAAAAAATTCATTTTTTTAATTTTTATTTTATTTATTTTTGTTTGTTTATTTAATTTTAATCCAAAGGTATTAGAGATATTTTATACTTTAATGAATATCATTTTTGTGACTTTCTCTTTCTAGTGTCATTTTTGAAACATAAATTTCAAAAGGTGATATTATTAACAATTGCCCCACGAAGAATGTACTGCGTTAATTCTTTTAATAATAGTAATTTTATTGTTTTGTACATATGTATATCAATATTAAATCTGTATGTATAGATTTGATTGACAACATATATAGTTAACGTAACCTGTATATTCTTCATAGACATTATAACCCGGATGCACCCATACTTACATGAAAATAATCTTCTCTACTCCAATTTGTTCCCTAACCTATAACTAAAAGAAGTTATAGTTCAGGATTACTTATGAACATGATATTAAAAATGCGTAGTACAAAATTAAATTTCAGGTTGATTTGCCGATGAGTACACTTAAACACATTATAATCTAGCAACAACCGACATACATAAAGGACAGATTCCAAGAACACTAATAGTACTAATTAGCGACTCAATAGATGCATTGATTATATTGCCTCTCTGGGAGCACCCGTTAACATCAAAACCTTTCAAACAAACACAAGGATTATCATGAAAAAAAAAAGGATTATCATGACAACTACTACGTACGATCAAAGAAAATGATTTGACTACTACTAACCACATGGTCCGTGTACTAATTCACAAAACTATTATTGGAATTATGTAACTACAATTTTTTTTTGCTAACCAAAATGTAACTACATTTTTAGTTTTTTTTTTTAATTTGAAATCTCATACATATATGCATACATCAATATAGCTACTAGAATATAGTAGTTAGTAGTACTATTATGAATGAAAATAATGGGGAGATGAATGATATGGGGAGAAGATGAGATTGACAAGTAAGAGGGGAGAAAGAAGAGAAAGGAGATCGTGGAATTCTGGGAAATGAATGATATGGGGAGATGCGAAGGAGCTTAAAACGACGTGACATTCTCCCATCTGTCTCCATCACTCCTTTTCTTTCATTCTTTTTTCCCTTTTTCATTTTTTACTACTACATGATAGTATTATACTACAAAATATGAGACATAAATTTATATGTGTGTGGTGGCTTTCACTATTCTTCTTGTTCTCAACTGCCCCATTGCTTTGTCTACTTTACACTCTTCACCTCTTCTCCTTTGTCTCTCTCAAACCCCCTTTTCCATAAAATCCTTTTCTTCTCTTTGGGATCTTAAATCCCTCTTTTCTGTCTTTTCCCAAGCCCTAATTGATTTGTTTTTACCCCATCTTTGGATGTTTGCGATATATGTTAATCCTTAGTTTGTAAAAGATGTGCTAATTAATATCATGTCTTTTCTTTATTTTGTTTTAATGATCATGTGTTGGAACAATGTTGATACTCGTTTGATGAGACTTATTAGCTATATATAGCTAGATGTTACAATGACTATTGTAGAAGGCATATTAGTAATGTAAAAAAATATTAATATCTTTTCAATTAACTTGAAAATATTATTTATTTAAGAAGTTGATCAAACATGTGCCGGTCGACTGTTAATTTTACTGAAGTCAGCCGGCAAACTTAAGGGTATGACTGGTTTGCCTGCTACCACCCGCAAACACAACTTTTGCGGTTGGTAGTGGTTGCTAGCGTTTTGCAACAATCACTCAAACCGCTTTAAACCGCTTCAAACCACTCTAAATCTCATAAATTCAAAAGCTGGTTACAGTTAGCGTTTGCAAGAAGATAATTTTTTTTAAAAACAATATAAATACAAAAATAAAAAATATTCAATAAAACTTTTAAATTGGAATTATAAAATATATCTATTAATATATTTTAATTATTATAAAATTAAAAAATAAAAATATTTTCTATAATTTTTAAAATTTAAAACTATTTTTGATATTTTTATAATTATATAAACTATAAATATTGTCAATTTGTTATTTAACTGATGCTACATTTGGTAGTTAACTAGTCATAAATATTCCGCAAACATACCAATTTCTAACCTCAGAACCAGTCATACAAATTTCCTAAAACTGCTAGAGATTGCGACCACCTGCATTCACAAACTCTCGCAACCGCAACTGATGCGTTTGAACCAGCCATGTCCCTAGTTCTTCAAAGAAATTAATTTTGTGAATATTACTTCAAATCATTCACATGATCAAAATTGTGATTCAAGTTTGGCTTTCTTCAAACTTCTATACTATATATTTGTTCCAAAGTAAACAAATTACCAATGAGTACACGTGAATCCACACGAACGTATCATTTAATTTGTTTTCTTCTTCTTACATTTCCTTTTTAACAACAAATATAATTTTATAATAACGATTTCAGCACAATTTGTATCTTTTAATTTTCAAAACTCATCTGCATAAAGGTCTCTGAGAAATCTTGACATTACTCCATTGTATCATCTATTTCTCGTTTACAGAAGAATTATTGATGTCAGAAAAACTGGATTGATAAATACTCCAAAGAGTAGCTTACATTGGACCACAAACCTAATGCACACGCTTTCACTGGTTTAGATTATAGTTTAAGTATGATTTATTTTTGTAATAAAATACAAAATAAATTACAGCTAAGTTCATTTTTGTTTACATCATATAGAACTAAGGTGTTTTCTTTTCTTTTCTTTTTCAACCAAAACATTTCTAATTATGAAAATAATTCTTCATAAATATTTTAATATGCTATTGGTAAAATCATTTTTTCGTGATTCTGTGTATAGATTTTCTATGCTACAAAAATGTTGATGTGTTGGAAATGATGTTACAAATGAGAAAAATAATTGTACTAGAACAAGTACTTAAGTTATCTTAAAGTTCGATTATAATTCCATAATTTTTCAGTCTTCATTACAAGTTAATAATTTTAATTATAACCTTAATTATAAAATTATTCATATATTTATCACAGAAAATATCTTTACTCACAACAAAAAGAAAAGTTAATACCCTCTAATTTAAATGGGCGGGACTTACATACACAACACTAGGTAGGCCCAATGAAATTGGATTAGCCCAACTTGTTCTCATATAAAAGCAGTTTGAAAACAAAAACAGGACACTTGTGAAGTTATGTTCTTCATCTCTCGAGCCAGAGAAAATGGCTTCTACCGTACCTTCTTCTCCAAGCCCCTCTCTTTCTCCACTACCTCCGTATTCCACCTGAAGAAAACTCATGATCATGTTCTTGACCCTCGAGTAGAAGAAGATGCACTAGAAGAAGAAGACCGTCGACGCAGCGTAACCGACAGAGCTTACTGGAGAAGACGCATACACAATCTCTGCACCCTACGTAAAAGCCCCGACGAGGCTCTTCGAATCATCGACGGCCTCTGCCTCCGCGGATACCGCCCCGACTCGCTTAACCTCAGCAGCGTGATCCACTCTCTCTGCGACGCCGGAAGATTCGAGGAAGCTCACCGTCGCTGTCTCCTCTTCGTCGCTTCGGGGTTCATCCCCGACGAACGTACCTGCAACGTCATCATCGCGAGGCTGCTCGATTCGGGGGATCCGGTGAGCACGTTGAGGGTTGTGCATCGTTTGATCGGTGTCAAGAGAGAGTTCGTGCCGTCGTTGACGAATTATAATCGTTTGATTAATCAGATGTGTTTGATGTGTAGAGTGAGGGATGCGCATAAGCTTGTGTTTGAGATGAGGAGCAGAGGGCATAGACCCAATGTTGTGACGTACACGACTCTGATCCGTGGGTACTGTGAGATTCGTGAGATTGAAGTTGCGCATAAGGTGTTCGACGAAATGCGTGCGTGTGGCGTGAGGCCTAACTGTCTCACGCTGAGTGTTCTTATTGGTGGGTTTTTGAAAAGGAGAGATCTTGAAGCAGGGAGGAAGATGATGGAGGAGCTTTGGGGAGAGATGAAGGATGAGACTGATGCATCAGTGAAGTCAGCAGCTTTTGCGAATCTGGTTGATTCTTTGTGCAGGGAAGGTTATTTCAACGACGTTTTCGAGATTGCAGAGGATATGCCACAGTGTGAGTCCGTGAACGTTGAGTTTGCTTACGGGCATATGATGGATTCGTTGTGTCGATATAAGAGGAACCATGGAGCTGCGAGGATTGTTTATATCATGAAGTGTAAAGGGTTAAAGCCTATAAGCACGTCTTACAATGCTATTATTCATGGGTTGTGCAAGGATGATGGGTGTATGAGAGGTTATCAGTTGCTAGAAGAGGGATCTGAGTTTGGTTTCTTCCCGTCTGAGTATACTTATAAGCTCTTAGTAGAGAGTTTATGTAAGGAGCATGACACTGGTAAGGCGAGGAATGTTCTAGAGCTGATGTTGAGAAAAGAAGGAACAGATAGAAATAGAATCTATAATATCTACCTACGTGCTCTCTGCGTAGTGGATAATCCGACAGAGATCCTGAATGTTCTGGTCAGTATGCTTCAGGGAGACTGTAGGCCCGATGAGTATACACTTAACACAGTCATTGATGGGTTTTGCAAGATGGGTAGAGTGGATGACGCCATGAAAGTTCTTGGCGATATGATGACAGGGAAGTTCTGCGCACCTGATGCTGTGACTTTAACTACTGTTATGTGTGGCTTGCTTACTCAAGGAAGAGCAGAAGAAGCTCTTGATGTGTTGAATCGAGTTATGCCAGAGAACGGGTTTAAGCCAAGTGTTGTTACATACAACGCTGTTATGCGTGGATTGTTCAAGCTCCGTAAGGGAGATGAAGCTATGCGTGTGTTTGATCAGATGTCGAAGGCGGGTGTGATCGCAGATAATACTACATATGCTATTATCATTGACGGGTTGTGTGTGACTGGTCAGGTGGATACGGCGAAGAGGTTCTGGGACGATGTGATATGGCCATCGGGCAGACATGATGCGTATGTGTATTCAGCATTTCTGAAAGGTCTTTGTCGGTTTGGTAGTCTAAGTGATGCTTGCCATTTCCTATACGAACTGGCGGATTCTGGAGCGGTTCCTAATGTCGTGTGCTATAACATTGTGATTGATGAATGTAGCAGAAGTGGGTTGAGGAGAGAGGCGTACCAGATTATAGAGGAGATGAGGAAGAACGGTCAAGCTTCTGATGCTGTCACATGGCGGATACTAGATAAACTACATGATTCCAGAGCTTTAGCAGTGGAAGGAGAGTAATCTTCAAACTCCGCAAAACTACATGTTTTTGGCATATTGCTTTTTTGATTTTATGATCGCTGGTAGAAAGTAAAGCTCTGTATGTGAAATTAGAAAGTATAAAGGAAGTGGCCTAGTTTGTGAGTTCCTTGCCGGAAAATTCAAAAGCTCAGTTAGTTGAATACTTATATATATATATATATATTCATCTACAGCAACATGAGTGGAGCCAGTGAAAATGGTTTCCAGACAGCTATTTTAAAGATGTACAAAGACAAGCATTACATACTGAATCTATTACTAATGGTAGGGAAAACAGAGCCAACCAATGCAAAGTGGAAACCACCAATGGTTTTAACTTGTTCCACCACTTTGCTGATGAGCCTGCGACTCCCAGAAGAGTCTGACTTCAAGCTCATCAAGCCAAAAGAGCGTGGATACTACGTTACCGCTGCGTTTCCATCACATTACGCCGCAGCGGTTCTTCATAAATTTGCCTCGTCCTCCTTGTCCGTAGCTCTCTTGTTGCGATTCATTGCTGTTAGCGTACATTAGTTTACCATTATCATCATGATGCTCTTCTTCGTCTTCACATATTCTCTCTTCGTATGCTTTTAGTCTACCAACAATGTCTTCAAAGCTAGTCATTTTTAGGTCGAGAACCTGCTTAAGCGATGCGACAATATGAATGTATTTTCTTATTGGTAGAATCTTCAAGAACTTCTTGACGATATTTGGTTCTTCAATGATTTCTCCTAAAGAGGTAGATTTCGATGAGATTTCTGAAAGTTTTCCCACAAAAGTATCGATAGTGTCTTTTTCCTTCATCTTAAGTCTATCGAATTCAGCCATTAGTGTTTGCAAACGTGCTTCTCGTACTCTCTCAGCTCCGTCATGTCTTCCTTTGATTGCATTCCATACTCCTTTGCTGTATCGAATTCTCCTACTTGTAGTATTAGAGCCTCAGGAATGGATTGAAATAGCAAAGGAATAGCCATGTTATTCTTTTCCTCATGTTTGCTTTGAGGATCAATAGGTTTCCATACTTTATTAACTTTGATTGCAATCTTCATTCGCATAGCCCAAACTGTGTAGTTGGTAGAGGTTAACATCGAAAATTTGATGGACGAGGGTCTATCTTCTTTGGTGTTTGTCTCAGCTTCTTCTTTCATATTGGCCATGGTCGTCTTCTTCACAGTATTGCTTGTTCACACTTTGGTTTCTTCGCAGTATGACTCTGATACCAATTATTGAATCACAAACAAACTTTAATAAAAAGTCTTTATCTTATTAATCACTCAAACTCTCAAATCACTAATCACAAAATCACTCACAGAATTCGCAATTCACTCACCACCATCTCCTTATATAGGAATATAGATGACTCCTAAACCTATTGAACTTAACATAATTCATATTTCTTTTTTTCTTAAACCTTTACAAAACATAATTCGATAGGTTTAGGAAACTTGATTTTTCTCTTTCACCATTCTTTTTCATCCTTTGCACTGAAGTTCTGATCTCTCACATTAAGCAGGCAGAGGAAACAAAGAAGTTGACCGAGATAAAGATTGCACGAGAGAGTCCATCGATATCCCACCTTTTGTTCGCTGATGACAGCTTATTCTTTTGCAAAGCGGAACAATCCCAATGTGAAGAGTTAGTTCGAATCATTGACGTCTATGGTACAGCCTCAGGACAACAACTGAATAAAGAGAAATCTTCAGTTTTGTTCGGTTCTAAG
Organism: Brassica napus; assembly: GCF_020379485.1. NCBI lineage: Eukaryota > Viridiplantae > Streptophyta > Magnoliopsida > Brassicales > Brassicaceae > Brassica > Brassica napus. Next base: position 22,287,811 of record NC_063438.1, on the reverse strand, counting down.
GTCATAGCGTCCAAAAAAACCAACCTGAAAAGGTCTCTTGGTATCACCAAAGAAGGTGGGATGGGGATGTACTTGGGAATGCCAGAGAAAATTTGTGGCTCAAAAAAACAAGTTTTCGCATTTGTTCAAGATCGTCTAAACGGGAAAATAAATTCATGGTCAGGTAAACTCTTATCTAGAGGGGGCAAGGAGGTTCAGATCAAATCTGTTGCACATGCGGTACTGACATTTGTTATGTCCTGCTACCTACTTCCCATTGATACATGTAATAAACTTTCCGCTGCAGTGGCGCGTTTCTGGTGGGGCGCACGAAATAATAACCGAGGTCTACACTGGGTAGCTTGGGATAAAATTTGTGCCTATGGAGGAAGGAGGACTGGGATTTCGGAGCTTCTGAGACTTTAACTTAGCACTTTTGGCTAAGCAGGTATGGCGTCTCCTCACAAAGCCAAACTCCTTACTAGCCCGTCTCCTAAAGGGTAGGTACTATCGACATACGAACCCTATACTAACGAGTAAAGCAAACAATCCATCTCCCGGGTGGACGAGCTTAATGGCGGCTAAACACGTACTGCAAGATGGACTGCAGAGGACTATAGGAACGTGCGCAGAAACAAAGGTCTGGGACGATCTGTGGATCCCAACTACCCCTGCACGACCAGCAGTTCCACGCTTACACAACATTGATCCGGACTTGAAAGTTCATCATTTGATAGACTTTGCGAGTAAGGAGTGGAACGAAGATTTGGTAAGGGAGTTCATAGCTGCACAAGATGTCCCTCGAGTCTTATCACTTAAAGTGAGTCGCACGGGAAGAAGAGATAGCTACTCTTGGAGATTTACAAACTCGGGAAACTATACCGTTAAATCTGGTTATGCGGTGGCCAGGGGACAAAGAAAACAACAAGAAGTAGGCGGGATGGTGGAACCAAGTACGACAGCTATAAAGAAGGCAATTTGGAAGTTACAATTGATGTGCCGCAGTCCACGGATCATTACATGGAACTAGCTCAGCATGGAGTTCAGGACGTTCTGAACATTTCTACCGAGGTTCATGTTTTTCACCGTGCCAGACTTGAGAAAGATCATGCCAGACTTGAGAAAGATCATGCCAGACTTGACTTGGATCATGAGGTTTCACACAATGATCGAGACTTCTCTCTTTTAGCTCGATTGGCTCGTACCGCATGTACCGACGACCGTGCTGATGATCTCTCTACCTTGTTCGATCCAATCATGGACTTTTCCTTTGGACATTTCTCTAAGGCAAGGATCCTTAAGCTATCAGAAGACTTGAGTTTTGTTGGAACGCAACTTGTCCGATCAGAACGCCCCGCGGCCATAGCAGAACATCCCGCGGCCCTTGCTGAACGTCCCGCCAATGTGACTGTCCTTACCGCCTTGGACTTAGCCGGTTCAGATGCATCTTGATGGAAGCCGATCAGTCACATTAATTAAGTCTTCTCTTTATTTCCGTGTAAAGACTAGATCTAGATCTACTTTTCATTTAATTCCTAGATCTACAAAACTCTATAAGTATAAAACTCTATCATTTTAATAAATCAAAAATCGATTTTGTCTAAAGTTTGAGTTTAACTCTTTGTTCTTCGTTTAGAACTTGTTCTTAGTTTCTTGGTGAGTCATATCCAAGTAAACACTTCCTCAAATCGTTAGTCTTGTGAGTCATATCAAGCAACGACGAGAGATCCTTCACTTGGTGGTCTTGTGAGTCATATCAAGCACCATTTGGAGTCGAGAATATCGAAGGCCTTTCCGCAACCTTCTTGCGACCCTTCAATCCATTCAGTTCTCCATCCGGAGTTCATATCCAAATCTGATCCATTCGAGTGAGCCGATCTTAGGGTCCTTCAACAATGCCCCCGGAAGATTAAACACTTTGTATGGAATGTGGTGTCGGGCTTTGTGGCATCGGCAAGCAAGCTGAAGGAGAGACATTGTGGGAACGATGCGGTGTGTCAGCGCTGCGGGGCGGAGCAAGAAACTATCAACCATATCATTTTTGAATGCCTCCCAGCAGTGCAATGTTGGACGCTGTCGTCAATACCTTCGACTCCGGGAGAGTTCCCGTGTACTTCAATATACAGAAATGTTGATACTCTACTCGAGTATCTAAAGATTCCTATGCTATCCGGAAATGTTGAGATGTTCCCTTGGCTGATATGATCTATATGGAAGGCTCGTAATGAGAAGTGCTTCAACGGAAAGGACGTCACACCTCTGGATACGCGCCAGCTCGCAAGCAGCGAATCTGAAACATGGCGGATCGCGCAGATAGTGGAGGAAGTAGCAGACGCGGTACCAGATGAAGGGGCTGTAGCAACACTGAATGAGGGCCGAGCAATGAACTATAAATGGAGATGTCAAGTTGATGCATCTTGGAAGGATAAGGAGGAAGGAGCCGGTATGGGCTTCGTTCTTTTTGAAGAAAATCAAGCAAAACTGATAGGAGTGAGAAAGGGTGGGTGTGTGCCGTCGCCAATGCACGCTGAAGCAGAGGCTCTGTGTTGGGCGATGAAAGAGACACGACGACTAGGAGCTACGGAAGTCTGCTTTGAATCGGACTGCCAACATCTGATCCGTCTCATTCAAATTCCGCAGGAATGGCCCAAGCTCGAAACTCGACGAGATCGATTTTATCAGTTCTGAATTCTCTTCCTTCTCTATTCGTTTTATTCGCCGTAATGATAATGTCCGTGCAGACTGTCTTTCAACGGCATGTCGATCACGAGTATCAGGCTTTTGTTTCGTGGATAATAAGATACTACCATGGCTAGCTCATGAAGCTTGCCTGTTTGAACATTTTGAGGTTTAATAAAAGTTTTCTTTGGATGCAAAAAAAAAAAACTTTAATAAAAAGTCTTTATCTTATTAATCACTCAAACTCTCAAATCACTAATCACAAAATCACTCACAGAATTCGCAATTCACTCACCACCATCTCCTTATATAGGAATATTAGGATAGATGACTCCTAAACCTATTGAACTTTAACATAAACCATTACAAAACATAATTCGATAGGTTTAGGAAACTTGCTTTTTAAGCTTTCTTCAAGCTTACTCCATCAACAGTTTCTAGCTCGAAGTCGAAGAAGATCACCTTTTTTCGCTGCTCTCCATGGCTAGTTCTTCGAAAAAATTGGCCGCAGAAGCTAAATCATCGGGTAGCACTCTCTTAGGATTTCTCATATACCCTAATTTTAACAAATCTAGTGTCTTACTTGTACGAAGAGGTTTTTGATTTTACAGGCAAGCGGAAAAAGTCGGAAGATGATTTGGAGCAAGCTAATATATTGGGTAACACTCTCTTAGGATTTTTCATCTCCTCTTTTTATTTCTTTTCCTACCAATAACAAATCCAACTCCGAAGAGGAACTTTGTTTTTTTTTTCTTAAATAGTGAAGCGCAAGCTGAAAGATAATTTGGAGACCAAACATATGATTCTGAAGAAACATAAGGTAACCTAAGATGCGTATGAATATTTGATTTTTGTTCTGCTTGAGTCGCAGCTAATTACACACTTGAATTCGAATTCAGGTTGCTGTAAAAAAGAAAACGATCTTGGTTGGCCGAGTCCCTACCCATGCTGGTATAGCAGATATCATTGATTTCTTCAAAGATGTTGGACAAGTTGTTCGTGTTCAACGTATTGTGAAACCCTGGCTGAAGGCGAATACTAGAATTGCCTTTGTTAAGTTTGCTTCTTCTAACGAAGCAGAGAAGGTGAGAGAGAGAGTAGACCAGTGTATGAAACAATCATTTAACGAAGGTTGCTGATTAAATCTTGTTAATATTGTAGGCTGCCCAAAAGCTTGAAAATTTGCAGATTTTTTGTCAGATTATTGCATCTTACCGTCCTTCACGACTCAAGTAAATTCAAATTACTTAATTAATATTTTACCTGATTGTATTACACACGACTTAACTCTACTATTGTTTCTTTTTAGGTATTGCAAAGATCACATAGTCTGGTAAGAACTTTGATTATTTAGCCTTTTAGTGTTACATGCAGAAATTACAGGTTTTTTTTTGTTGATATTTTAGGAATAAAGATTACATTCTAGGAAAAGAAGATGAGACACCTCTCAATTTTGTTGAGGTACCTCTTCCTGTTATCTTCATAATATGCCACAAATCTTCTGACGAGACTGCTACGTTTTGTTAAGGCAAAGTTTTCTACTTAAGAGTCGGCCCTAACACACTTTCCTGTTAATTGCAGAATGTTCTCTTTGTTTCCAATCTCTCTCCTCAGACTAAAATATTTCATATGTAAGATTACCACCTTTAATTCTCCGCTTTCATTGCCTGATAATTTGGATTACTTGAGCCTTAACTCTCCTCTCCGCTTTTTTTACAGCATCGATTACTTCAGTTATGTTGGAGAAGTGGTTACTGTTAGACTTATTGTAAATCCCGAGGGTAGGCATGTGGGCTATGGCTTTGTTGAGTTTGATTCTGCCGATGAAGCACATAATGCGCTCGAACTTATGAATGGTGAATACTTGCTCGATCACATGGTTTTTCTTGATGTGGCTAAGCTACCTCCGTACCGTCTTCTACACCAGTAAGTTTACTTTCCGTTTTATGGAAATTTGTTTCTCTAATTTATATTTTGCTAGAGTTTTAACATCATTACAGAAGACTAATATATTTATTTTTTTGTTAATTAGGTACAACCTTGCAGAGAAGCTCTGGTAAGGGATTTAATGGTGAAGTTTTTTTCTTTTGTAAACATGGAGACATCACTTTGTTCTCTCGAAATTTCAGTTACGAAGACTATCTTCGACGAGCGATCACAAAAGGAAGACTTGATGAAACTTCCTATGAAGAAGAAGAAGAAGAAGGCCTTGATGGAACTCCAAGTTTTGTTGAGGTACTTAAAAAGAAGCATTTAGCGTTTATTAACATATCTTTCGCTAATAAGTCTAAAGAGATGAAACTTTAGATTGGCTACTTTTTTTGTGTGTGTATTCTCCTTAGAATCGTGGTAACACACTTGGCTTTTAAATTCAGGCAGTTGCTGTAAGACGTAAGACTATCTCTGTCGGCAATCTCCCTTGCCCAACTGTAATACGAGATATGTAAGTAGCATCTTTAAATTTCCTCTTCCGTTCTTGGAGCAAGTTTTTTTTCATGACTAATATTTTTATCCTCCTTTTTGACAGCATCGATTTATACAAAGATGTTGGACAAGTTGTTCATGTTCGACTTGTTACAGACTGCGAGGGCAAGCAAAATGGCATGGGCTATATTGAGTTTGCTTCTGCTAAAGAAGCAGAGAAGGTGAGCCGTAGTGACTTAAATTTTTTTTTTTTTTTTAAAGTGTAATTTGAAAGTACCACCATTGCTGATTATGTCTTTTATATTGTAGGCGATGAAAACGAAGTATTTGCATGGTCAAAAATTGTATCCTTATCCGGCTGAGGAATTTCCAAACCTTCCGCGTCCCAAGTAAATCAACATGTAACTCATTGATAAAAAAAATTTACGTCACTACAGAAGACTAACATTTTTTTTGGTTTTTTAATTAGGTATTGCATCGATCACAATGTTTGGTAAGAGATTTAACTATTTGTAATTTAAACTGAAAGTTCTAGGTACATATTTGAGCACATTGTTTTTTTTTTTGATCTTCCAGGTACGAAGATCAACTTGGACGAGAAAACCGTTTGATCGATGAGGAATTGGAGGAAGGATTTGGTGAAACTCATGATTTTTCCGAGGAAGTAGCATTAAGAAAAAAGACACTCTTTGTTTACAATCTCTCTCCCAACGTAACAACATGTCAGATGTAAGTAGCAGCACTTTGAATTTCCTCTGGAGTTAGCTTTTTCTGACTGATAGTTTGCCTTGCAGCTCTGCTTACTACAAAAATGTTGGAGAAGTTTGCCGTGTTCGACTTGTTGTAAACCGCGAGGGTGAGCATGTGGGCTGTGGCTTTGTTGAGTTTGCTTCTGCTGTCGAAGCAAAGAAGGCGCTGCTGTACGAGAGTAGAGCTCTGAATATTCATATCATTTCTGACGTGGTTGAGATGTCTCCATACCCTATCCGACCCAAGTAAATTGATTTATTTGTTTCTCCAGTTTGTTTGCTAAATAATGTCGTTACATAAAAGACTGATGCTAATAGTCTTTGTTGATTAGGTACAACCTTGCAGAGAAGCTCTGGTAAGGGATTTGATCATTTTACTATTTGCCTTTTGAGTTTCTTTATCCACAGCACACTGGTTCCGTTGGTATACATGGAGAGATAACGAGACTGCTTTTTCAATATTCCAGGAGGAACGAAGAATACCTTCTACCAGTAAGCCTTCCGATAGAAGGAGATTATTTGGAGAAACCGGAGGTGACTAAATTATTCTGCGGTAAGAGGATAACCTTCTCTGACGTTGACTGATGGAAGAAGATGAAGAAGCTATCTGGTGTTTTTAAACTTGTGATACATTTCAACTTGATATTCTAGTTTAGTTATTATTGTGTTGAGTCTATGTTAAATTATGCTTTAACCTGTGATGTTTTGTTAGATTCAATCTTTGGTATCTTTCACCAAAGTGAAAAAAGACCAGTGGTAGAATCATTTATATTAGTATAATGTCTTAGTCTTATATTTAATATGAGCACATTTGCTATAATAAAATATTTATTTTTACGAACTATAGTACAAACATGTAGGAAATATTTATGTGAAGATTAGATTATGAAATCACAAATCAAATTATACACGCAAGTTAACTCATCATTTATTCCAAGTCTAAATATAACTAACTAGTGGCGTGCCTGCGAAATTTGGTGGTTATTTATGTTGACGTGTGTTTTCTTTTTTTTGCTTAAGATGTGTGTGTTTATGTTAGTAGACGTATATATGTCATAGACCCCAAAGTCTACGTAGTGATTATAATCTTATGAGGACTTTAATAATGCTTATGTAATACTGGATATACAAATTGTGAGTAGCAGCACCACACAACGAATACAGCAGAGGACTTGTTAGACGCACTTTAGTCGCACAACATCATAGAATTATTGCAGGGGAGATGGCAGGTACGCTTAACGTATAAACTTTAACACCACATTATTCAATTCTGAATCCCGCTTCCTTCTACAAAAGGAGTTGGGTACGTTACCGTTTGTACTGAGACGAAGCTGGTATGTCTTTTTTTCTTTCTTTTCTTTTCTGGCACTAGACGAAGCTGGGTATGTCCAGATGTTAAAACTCTGAGATCCCACCCAATTTACTGGTGAAGACAGACCACAAGTCTAACATGAAAGTATTTAATAAGACCCCATTGTTAGACCAAAACTCGGCAAATTACAAACTAGACCAAAATAAGAAAAACCAAAAAAATTGATAACCTGAACATAAAAGACCAAAGTCGCCTAGTGTACCAATTAGGCCAAGATAACGAAAACCATAACTGGTAACTAAGAAAGCTCCGGAAACATAAGATTATTAGGAACTGGAAATGGGATTTAGGAATTTTTGTGACACGTTCATAGTGTGCATAGCTGGAGTGATCAGGCATTGGGAGGTTTCTCAGGACTTGGACCCTTTTCATAGTCCGCAGTTTCCTCCATCGGGTTGACCACTGGATCCAGTTTGCGGAGGAATTGTTTCAGACACTTGAGGAAAGTCTGGGATTGTTGCAGCAGCATCACACATGTTGGTGTTATCTGGAGCAATGTTCTTCGTTATCGGTTTGAGTCTCTTATATGATCTCTTCATGAGTTTTCCATGTTTAATGGCCCGTTAAAGCATTGATGATCTAATAATTTTTTTTGTCTTTCATATTAACAGGCGGATGAAGAAGAACAAAATGTGTTGAGGTTGAAAATAGAATCAGGAATATAATCTTTTAATGGAGCATCGACTCTCTTTACTAAAATGTTTGTGTTTTAGTTTTTCTCTTTACAAGTAATAGTCAGCTCTTTTCATTTTATTATACCTTAGTTTTGTTTGTCCACTAATCCATTAGAGACTTCGTCAGGATTTAGAGATGGAAATCAAATAAAATCGCATAATTTAAAACACGACAAGAATGTCATGTTAGGAAGAGGAAATGTTACTTTTATGAAGTTTTGGAAGTTGATAGAATTATGGAAATATTATTTTCATGGAGTTATTGTAAGTTGCAAGTATTTCAGAAATATTCATAATAGGTTTATGAAAAATGGTGAATGCCTTAATCTAACTATGTTAATGTAATAGACTCTTTCTATATAAGAGGAGCTCGTGTGTTTTCTTATCTCTAAGTAAGCCGGTTTGTAAGAATGAGAGAGAGAAATGTGCTAGATCTCTGTTCTTAAGATTATAGTGAGTTGCCTCCTTACCAGGTCTGTAGCCATTGTAGATAAACTCTAGGTAAACAAATACTTGTGTGTATCTTCTATCTTTTCCTTGTTCTTCTTCTTATTTCAATAATTCTACAAACTCATACTTTCTTGTCGAGTTTGCCAGAGAGTGTATCATCAAGTTTGTGTGTTTGATTCTGATTTTAGATCAAACAGTTTTTCTATCGTTTTTCAACAAAGTTGTATCAGAGCCTTAGTTGGCGTCGTTGTTAATGGTGAATGCAAGAATTGAGGTGTGGCGGTTTGGTGGGAAGAGAGATTTCTCATTTTGGAAGAAGAGGATGTACCACATCTGTCTGTCCTTGATTTAAAAAATGTATTAGAAGAGTCTTTGTCACCTTATGCGTCAGCAATCAGGAATGATGAAGATGAGGATGTATACATAGAGCGGTTGGTGAAAGAAAAAGCTTAAAGGCGATGATAAATCTGATCATTCTCAAAATGTTGATCATGTGTTAAAGAAGTTTGAGTTGTGTACGTCAGCCGGTTTTTACATGGTCTATATTGGAGAGGTTATATTTTTTCAAGACTCTAGCGAATATAATTCAGTTGTAAGGAGCATGACACCAGTAAGGCGAGGAATGTTCTAGAGCTGGTGTTGAGAAAAGAAGGAACAGATAGAACTAGAACCTATAATATATACCTACGAGCTCTCTGCGTAGTGGATAACCCGATAGAGACCTCGAATGTTCTGGTCAGTATGCTTCAGGGAGACTGTAGGCCCGATGATTATACACTTAACACAGTCATTGATGGATTTTGGAAGATGGGTAGAGTGGATGACGCCATGAAAGTTCTTGGCGATATGATGACAGGGAAGTTCTGCGCGCCTGATGCTGTGACTCTAAGTACTGTTATGTGTGGCTTGCTTACTCAAGGAAGAGCAGAAGAAGCTCTTGATGTGTTGGATAGGGTTATGCCTGAGAACGGGTTGAAGCCAAGTGTTGTTACATACAACGCTGTTATGCGGGGACTGTTCAAGCTCCGTAAGGGAGATGAAGCTATGCGTGTGTTTGATCAGATGGCAAAGGCAGGTGTGAGCACAGATAATACTACCTATGCTATTATCATCGACGGGTTGTGTGCGACTGGTCAGGTGGATACGGCGAAGAGGTTCTGGGACGATGTGATATGGCCATCGGGCAGACATGATGCGTATGTGTATTCAGCATTTCTGAAAGGTCTTTGTCGGTTTGGTAGTCTAAGTGACGCTTGCCATTTCCTATACGAACTGGCGGATGCTGGAGCGGTTCCTAATGTCGTGTGCTATAACATTGTGATTGATGAATGTAGCAGAAGTGGGTTGAGGAGAGAGGCGTACCAGATTATAGAGGAGATGAGGAAGAACGGTCAGGCTCCTGATGCTGTCACATGGCGGATACTAGATAAACTACATGATTCCAGAGCTTTAGCAGAGGAAGGAGAGCAATCTTCACACTCAGCAAAACTACATGTTTTTGGCATCATGCTTTTTATTTTATTTTATGATCACTGGTAGAAAGTAAAGATCTGTATGTGAAATTAGAAAGTATAAAAAAAGTGGCCTAGTTTGTGAGTTCCTTGCCGGCAAATTCAAAAGTTCAGAGAGCTCAGATAGTTAAATGTTCCTTCAGAGACATCAGTCTAGACAGCTATTTAAACATGTACAAGACATGCATTACATACTGAATGTTAGCCCATAGATTTTGAGAAAAATTCAAAAATATGAAAATTCTGTTTTAATGCATAATTACATCATTCACTAACATATGATGAAGGTCAAAGGGGTTTGGAACTTTTGTTGTCTCCATTTCCCTAGAAAATAGCGATTTTATAGTGGTTAGTCCACCAATTTAGGGAGTATTATGAAGTTTTAGTAAATTAATTGACAAAAAATTAAAACAATGCCCATGTACCATGAAAATGATTTTAATATACATTAATACAAATGTAAAATGTGTTTAGAAATTTTAAAACAACCCCAAAGATCATATGCTTCATTATTAGAGCATTTACCGAAAAAATCAGTATTTTCGTAGGGGTTAGCCCATAGATTTTGAGAAAAATTCAAAAATATGAAAATTCTGTTTTAATGCATAATTGCATCCTTCACTAACATATGATAAAGGTCAAAGAGGTTTGGAACTTTTTTTGTCTCCATTTCCCTAGAAAATAGCAATTTTATAGTGGTTAGTTCACTAATTTAGAGAGTATTATGAAGTTTTAATAAATTAATTGACAAAAAATTAAAACAATGCCCATGTACCATGAAAATAATTTTAATATACATTAATACAAATGTAAAATGTATTTAGAAATTTTAAAACAACCCCAAAGATCATATGCTTCATTATTAGATCATTTACCGAAAAATTCAGTATTTTCGTAGGGGTTAGCCCATAGATTTTGAGAAAAATTCAAAAATATGAAAATTCTGTTTTAATGCATAATTACATCGTTCACTAACATATGATGAAGGTCAAAGAGGTTTGGAACTTTTGTTGTCTCCATTTCCCTAGAAAATAGCGATTTTATAGTGGTTAGTCCACCAATTTAGGGAGTATTATGAAGTTTTGCTAATTTAATTGACAAAAAATTAAAACGATGCCCTTGTACCATGAAAATGAGTTTAATATACATTACTACAAATGTAGAATGTGTTTAGAAATTTTAAAACAACACCAAAGATCACATGCCTCATTATTATAGCATTTACCGAAAAATTCAGTATTTTCGTAGGGGTTAGCACATATACTTTGAGAAAAATTCAAAAATATAAAAATTCTGTTTTAATTCATAATTGCATCCTTCACTAACATATGATAAAGGTCAAAGAAGTTTGGAACTTTTTTTGTCTCCCTTTCCCTAGAAAATAGCGATTTTATAGTGATTAGTCAACCAATTTAGGGAATATTATGAAGTTTTAGAAAATTAATTGACAAAAAATTAAAACGATGCCCTTGTACCATGAAAATGAGTTTAATATACATTAATAAAAATGTAGAATGTGTTTAGAAATTTTAAAACAACCCCAAAGATCATATGCTTCATTATTAGAGCATTTACCGAATAATTCAGTATTTTCGTAGGGGTGTTAGCCCATAGATTTTGAGAAAAAATTCAAAAATATAAAAAATCTGTTTTAATGAATAATTGCATCCTTCACTAACATATGATGAAGGTCAAAGAGGTTTGAAACTTTTGTTGTCTCCATTTCCCTAGAAAATAGCGATTTTGTAGTGGTTAGTCCACCAATTTAGAGAGTATTATGAAGTTTTACTAATTTAATTGACAAAAAAATTAAAACGATGCCCTTGTACCATGAAAATGAGTTTAATATACATTAATACAAATGTAGAATGTATTTAGAAATTTTAAAACAACCCCAAAGATCATATGCTTCATTACTAGAGCATTTACCGAAAAATTCAGTATTTTCGTATGGGTTAGTTAGCCCATAGATTTTGAGAAAAATTCAAAAATATGAAAATTCTGTTTTAATGCATAACTAAATCCTTCACTAACATATGATGAAGGTCAAAGAGGTTTGGAACTTTTGTTGTCTCCATTTCCCTAGAAAATAACGATTTTATAGTGGTTAGTCCACCAATTTAGGGAGTATTATTAAGTTTTGCTAATTTAATTGACAAAAAATTAAACCGATGCCCTTGTACCATGAAAATGAGTTTAATATACATTAATACAAATGTAGAATGTGTTTAGAAATTTTAAAACAACACCAAAGATCACATGCTTCATTATTATAGCATTTACCGAAAAATTCAGTATTTTCGTATGAGTTAGCACATATACTTTGCGAAAAATTCAAAAATATGAAATTTATGTTTTAATGCATAGTTGCATCCTGCAATAACATATTATTAAGGTCAAAGAGGTTTGGAACTTTTGTTGTCTCTCTTTCCCTAAAAATAGCGATTTTATAGTGATTAGTCCACTAATTTAGGGAGTATTATGAAGCTTTACAAAATTAATTGACAAAAAATTAAAACGATGCCCTAGTACCATGACAAAGAGTTAAATATACATTAATAAAAATGTAGAATGTGTTTAGAAATTATAAAACAACCCCAAAGATCATATGCTTCATTATTAGAGCATTTACCGAAAAATTCAGTATTTTCGTAGAGGTTAGCCCATAGATTTTGAGAATAATTCAAAAATATGAAAATTATGTTTTAATGCATAATTACATCCTTCACTAACATATGATGAAGGTCAAAGGGGTTTGGAACTTTTGTTGTCTCCATTTCCCTAGAAAATAGCGATTTTGTAGTGGTTAGTCCACCAATTTAGGGAGTATTATGAAGTTTTACTAAATTAATTGACAAAAAATTAAAACAATGCCCATGTACCATGAAAATGATTTTAATATACATTAATACAAAAGTAAAATGTGTTTAGAAATTTTAAAACAACCCCAAAGATCATATGCTTCATTATTAGAGTATTTTCGTTATCCCATAGATTTTGAGAAAAATTCAAAAATATAAAAATTCTGTTTTAATGCATAATTGCATCCTTCACTAACATATGATAAAGTTCAAAGAGGTTTGGAACTTTTGTTGTCTCCATTTCCCTAGAAAATAGCGATTTTATAGTGGGTAGTTCACTAATTTAGAGAGTATTATGAAGTTTTACTAAATTAATTGACAAAAAATTAAAACAATGCCCATGTACCATGAAAATAATTTTAATATACATTAATACAAATTTAAAATGTATTTAGAAATTTTAAAACAACCCCAAAGATCATATGCTTCATTATTAGAGCATTTACCGAAAAATCAGTATTTTCGTAGGAGTTAGCCAATAGATTTTGATAAATTCAAAAATATGAAAAATCTGTTTTAATGCATAGTTGCATCCTTCACTAACATATGATAAAGGTCAAAGAGGTTTGGAACTTTTTTTGTCTCCATTTCCCTAGAAAATAGCGATTTTATAGTGGTTAGTTCAATTTAGGGAGTATTATGAAGTTTTACTAATTTAATCGACAAAAAATTAAAACGATGCCCTTGTACCATGAAAATGAGTTTAATATACATTGATACAAATGTAGAATGTATTTATAAATTTTAAAACAACACCAAAGATCATATGCTTTATTATTATAGTATTTACCAAAAAATTCAGTATTTTCGTAGGGGTTAGCACATATACTTTGAGAAAAATTTAAAAATATGAAATTTATGTTTTAATGCATAGTTGCATCCTTCAATATCATATTATTAAGGTCAAAGAGGTTTGGAACTTTTATTGTCTCCCTTTCCCTAGAAAATAGCCATTTTATAGTGATTAGTCAACCAATTTAGGGAATATTATGAAGTTTTACAAAATTAATTGACAAAAAATTAAAACGATGCCTTGTACCATGAAAATGAGTTTAATATACATTAATAAAAATGTAGAATGTGTTTAGAAATTTTAAAACAACCCCAAAGATCATATGCTTCATTATTAGAGCATTTACCGAAAAATTATGTATTTTCGTAGGGGTGTTAGCCCATAGATTTTGAGAAAAAATTCAAAAATATAAAAAATCTGTTTTAATGCATAATTGCATCCTTCACTAACATATGATGAAGGTCAAAGAGGTTTGGAACTTTTGTTGTCTCCATTTCCCTAGAAAATAGCGATTTTGTAGTGGTTAGTCCACCAATTTAGAGAGTATTATGAAGTTTTACTAATTTAATTGACAAAAAATTAAAACGGTGCCCTTGTACCATGAAAATGAGTTTAATATACACTAATACAAATGTAGAATGTATTTAGAAATTTTAAAACAACACCAAAGATCATATGCTTCATTATTATAGCATTTACCGAAAATTTCAGTATTTTCGTAGGGGTCAACACATATACTTTGAGAAAAATTCAAAAATATGAAATTTATGTTTTAATGCATAGTTGCATCCTTAAATAACATATTATTAAGGTCAAAGAGGTTTGGAACTTTTGTTGTCTCCCTTTCCCTAGAAAATAGCGATTTTATAGTGATTAGTCCACCAATTTAGAGAATATTATGAAGTTTTACAAAATTAATTGACAAAAAATTAAAACGATGCTCTTGTACCATGAAAATGAGTTTAATATACATTAATAAAAATGTAGAATGTGTTTAGAAATTTTAAAACAACCCCAAAGATCATATGCTTCATTATTAGAGCATTTACCGAATAATTCAGTATTATCGTTAGCCCATAGATTTTGAGAAAAATTCAAAAATATAAAAAATCTGTTTTAATGCATAATTGCATTCTTCACTAACATATGATGAAGGTCAAAGAGGTTTGGAACTTTTGTTGTCTCCATTTCCCTAGAAAATAGCGATTTTGTAGTGGTTAGTCTACCAATTTAGAGAGTATTATGAAGTTTTACTAATTTAATTGACAAAAAATTAAAACGATGCCTTTGTACCATGAAAATGAGTTTAGTATACATTAATACAAATGTAGAATGTATTTAGAAATTTTAAAACAACACCAAAGATCGTATGCTTCATTATTATAGCATTTACCGAAAAATCAGTATTTTCGTAGGGGTTAGCACATATACTTCGAGAAAATTTCAAAAATATGAAATTTATGTTTTAATGCATAGTTGCATCCAGCAATAACGTATTATTAAGGTCAAAGAGGTTTGGAACTTTTGTTGTCTCCCTTTCCCTAGAAAATTGTGATTTTAAAGTGAGTAATCCACCAATTTAGGGAGTATTATGAAGTTTTACAAAATTAATTGACAAAAAATTAAAACGATGCCCTTGTACCATGAAAATGAGTTTAATATACGTTAATAAAAATGTAGAATGTGTTTAGAAATTTTAAAACAACCCCAAAGATCATATGCTTCATTATTAGAGCAATTACCGAAAAATTCAGTATTTTCGTAGGGGGTTGGTTAGCCCATAGATTTTGAAAAAAATTCAAAAATATGAAAATTCTGTTTTAATGCATAATTGCATCCTTCACTAACATATGATGAAGGTCAAAGAGGTTTGGAACTTTTGTTGTCTTCATTTCCCTAGAAAATAGCGATTTTATAGTGGTTAGTCCACCAATTTAGGAGTATTATGAAGTTTTACTAATTTAATTGACAAAAAATTAAAAAGATGCCCTTGTACCATGAAAATGAGTTTAATATACATTAATACAAATGTAGAATGTGTTTAGAAATTTTAAAACAACACCAAAGATCATATGCTTCATTATTATAGCATTTACCAAAAAAATTCAATATTTTCGTAGGGGTTGTTAGCACATATACTTTGAGAAAAATTCAAAAATATGAAATTTATGTTTTAATGCATAGTTGCATTCTTCAATCACATATTATAAAGGTCAAAGAGGTTTGGAACATTTGTTGTCTCCCTTTCCCTAGAAAATAGCGATTTTATAGTGATTAGTCCACCAATTAGGGAGTATTATGAAGTTTTACAAAATTAATTGACAAAAAATTAAACTGATGCCCTTGTACCATGACAAAGAGTTTAATATACATTAATAAAAATGTAGAATGTGTTTAAAATTTTAAAAACAACCCCAAAGCTCATATGCTTCATTATTAAAGCATTTACCGAAAAATTCAGTATTTTCGTAGGGGTTAGCCCATAGATTTTGAGAAAAATTCAAAAATATGAAAATTCTGTTTTAATGCATAATTACATACTTCACTAACATATGATGAAGGTCAAAGGGGTTTGGAACATTTGTTGTCTCCATTTCCCTAGAAAATAGCGATTTTGTAGTGGTTAGTCCACCAATTTAGAGAGTATTATGAAGTTTTACTAAATTAATTGACAAAAAATTAAAACAATGCCCATGTACCATGAAAATGATTTTAAGATACATTAATACAAATGTAAAATGTGTTTAGAAATTTAAAAACAACCCCAAAGATCATATGCTTCATTATTAGAGCATTTACCGAAAAAATCAATATTTTCGTAGGGGTTAGCCCATAGATTTTGAAAAAAAATTCAAAACAATGCCCATGTACCATGAAACTGATTTTAATATATATTAATACAAATTTAAAATGTGTTTAAAAATGTTAAAATAACCCCAAAGATCATATGCTTCATTATTAGAGCATTTACCGAAATAATCAGTATTTTCGTAGGGGTTAGCCAATAGATTTTGATAAATTCAAAAATATGAAAAAACTGTTTTAATGCATAGTTGCATCCTTCACTAACATATGATAAAGGTCAAAGAGGTTTGGAATTGTTGTTGTCTCTATTTCCCCAGAAAATAGCGATTTTATAGTGGTTAGTCCAATTTAGGGATTATTATGAAGTTTTACTAATTTAATTGATAAAAAAATAAAACGATGCCCTTGTACCATTAAAATGAGTTTAATATACATTAATACAAATGTAGAATGTATTTAGAAATTTTAAAACAACCCCAAAGATCATATGCTTCATTATTATAGCATTTACCGAAAAATTCAGTATTTTCATAGGGGTTAGCACATATACTTTGAGAAAAATTCAAAAATATGAAATTTATGTTTTAATGCATAGTTGCATCCTTCAATAACATATAATATTAAGGTCAAAGAAGTTTGGAACTTTTGTTGTCTCCCTTTCCCTAGAAAATAACGATTTTATAGTGATTAATCCACCAATTTAGGGAGTATTATGAAGTTTTACAAAATTAATTGACAAAAAATTAAAACGATGCCCTTCTACCATGAAAATGAGTTTAATATACATTAATAAAAATGTAGAATGTGTTTAGAAATTTTAAAACAACCCCAAAGATCATATGCTTCATTATTAGAGCATTTACCGAAAAATTCAGTATTTTCGTAGGGGTTAGCCTATAGATTTTGAGAAAAATTCAAAAATATAAAAATTATGTTTTAATGCATAATTGCATCCTTCACTAACATATGATGAAGGTCAAAGAGGTTTGGAACTTTTGTTGTCTCCATTTCCCTAGAAAATAGCGATTTTATAGTGGTTAGTCCACCAATTTAGGGAGTATTATGAAGTTTTACTAAATTAATTGACAACAAATTAAAACGATGCCCATTTACAGTGAAAATGATTTTAATATACATTAATAAAAATGTAGAATGTGTTTTTAAATTTTAAAACAACCCCAAAGATCATATGCTTCATTATTAGAGCATTTACCGAAAAATTTAGTATTTTCGTAGGGGGTTAGCCCATAGATTTTGAGAAAAAATTAAAAATATGAAAATTCTTTTTAATGCATAATTGCATCGTTCACTAACATATGATGAAGGTCAAAGAGATTTGGAACTTTTGTTGTCTCCATTTCCCTAGAAAATAGCTATTTTATGGTGGTTAGTCCGCCTATTTAGGGAGCATTATGAAGTTTTACTAAATTAATTGACAAAAAGATTAAAACGATGTCCATGTACCATGAAATTAAGTTTAGTATACATTAATACAAATGTAGAATGCGTTTAGAAATTTAAAAACAACCCCAAAGATCATATGCTTCATTATTATAGCATTTACCGAAAAATTCAGTATTTTCGTAGGGGTTAGCACATATACTTTGAGAAAAATTCAAAAATATGAAATTTATGTTTTAGTGCATAGTTGCATTCTTCAATCACATATTATAAAGGTCAAAGAGGTTTGGAACATTTGTTGTCTCCCTTTCCCAGAAAATAGCGATTTTATAGTGATTAGTCCACCAATTAGGGAGTATTATGAAGTTTTACAAAATTAATTGAAAAAAAATTAAAATGATGCCCTTGTACCATGAAAAAGAGTTTAATATATATTAATAAAAATTTATAATGTGTTTATAAATTTTTAAAAAACCCCAAAGATCATATGCTTCATTATTAGAGCATTTACCGAAAAATTCAGTATTTTCGTAGGGGTTTAGCCCATAGATTTTGAGAAAAATTCAAAAATATGAAAATTCTGTTTTAATGCATAATTATATCCTTCACTAACATATGATGAAGGTCAAAGGGGTTTGGAACTTTTGTTGTCTTCATTTCCCTAGAAAATAGCGATTTTGTAGTGGTTAGTCCACCAATAAAGGGAGTATTATGATGTTTTACTAAATTAATTGACAAAAAGTTAAAACAATGCCCATGTACCATGAAAATGATTTTAATATACATTAATACAAATGTAAAATGTGTTTAGGAATTTTAAAACAACCCCAAATATCATATGCTTCATTATTAAAGCATTTACCGAAAAAATCTGTATTTTCGTATAGCCCATAGATTTTGAGAAAAATTCAAAAATATA
This sequence comes from Brassica napus, assembly GCF_020379485.1. Lineage (NCBI taxonomy): Eukaryota > Viridiplantae > Streptophyta > Magnoliopsida > Brassicales > Brassicaceae > Brassica > Brassica napus. Next base: position 22,269,194 of record NC_063438.1, on the reverse strand, counting down.
AAAATTCTGTTTTAATGCATAATTGCATCCTTCACTAACATATGATAAAGGTCAAAGAGGTTTGGAACTTTTGTTGTCTCCATTTCCGTAGAAAATAGCGATTTTATAGTGGTTAGTTCACTAATTTAGGGAGTATTATGAAGTTTTACTAAATTAATTGACAAAAGAATTAAAACAATGGCCATGTACCATGAAAATGATTTTAATATACATTAATACAAATGTAAAATTTATTTAGAAATTTTAAAACAACCCCAAAGATCATATGCTTCATTATTAGAGCATTTACCGAAAAAATCAGTATTTTCGTAGGGGTTGCCAATAGATTTTGATAAATTCAAAAATATGAAAAATCTGTTTTAATGCATAGTTGCATCCTTCACTAAATATAATAAAGGTCAAAGAGGTTTGGAACTTTTGTTGTCTCCATTTCCCTAGAAAATAGCGATTTTATAGTGGTTAGTCCAATTTAGGGAGTATTTTGAAGTTTTAATTTAATCGACAAAAATATAAAATGATGCCCTTGTACCATGAAAATGAGTTTAATATACATTAATACAAATGAAGAATATATTTATAAATTTTATAACAACACCAAAGATCATATGCTTCATTATTAGCATTTACCGAAAAATTCAGTATTTTCGTAGGGGTTAGCACATATACTTTGAGAAAAAATCAAAAATATGAAATTTATGTTTTAATGCATAGTTGCATCCTTCAATAACATATTATTAAGGTCAAAGAGGTTTGAAACTTTTGTTGTCTCCCTTTGCCTAGAAAATAGCGATTTTATAGTGATTAGTCCACCAATTTAGGGAATATTATGAAGTTTTACAAAATTAATTGACAAAAAATTAAAACGATGCTCTTGTACCATGAAAATGAGTTTAATATACATTAATAAAAATGTAGAATGTGTTTAGAAATTTTAAAACAACCCCAAAGATCATATGCTTCATTATTAGAGCATTTACCGAAAATTCAGTATTTTCGTAAGGGTTAGCCAATAGAATTTGAGAAAAATTCAAAAATATAAAAATCTGTTTTAATGCATAATTGCATCCTTCACTAACATATGATGAAGGTCAAAGAGGTTTGGAACTTTTGTTGTCCCCATTTCCCTAGAAAATAGCGATTTTGTAGTGGTTAGTCCACCAATTTAGAGAGTATTATGAAGTTTTACTAATTTAATTGACAAAAAATTAAAACGATGCCCTTGTACCATGAAAATGAGTTTAGTATACATTAATACAATGTATTTAGAAATTTTAAAACAACACCAAAGATCATATGCTTCATTATTATAGCATTTACCGAAAAATTCAGTATTTTCGTAGGGGTTAGCACATATACTTCGAGAAAATTTCAAAAATATGAAATTTATATTTTAATGCATAGTTGCATCTTGCAATAACATATTATTAAGGTCAAAGAGTTTTGGAACTTTTGTTGTCTCCTTTTCCCTAGAAAATAGCGATTTTATAGTGATTAATCCACCAATTTAGGGAGTATTATGAAGTTTTACAAAATTAATTGACAAAAAATTAAAACAATGCCCTTGTACCATGAAAATGAGTTAAATATACGTTAATAAAAATGTAGAATGTGTTTAGAAATTTTAAAACAACCCCAAAGATCATATGCTTCATTATTAGAGCATTTACCGAAAAATTCAAAAATATGAAAATTCTGTTTTAATGCATAATTGCATCCTTCACTAACATATGATGAAGGTCAAAGAGTTTTGGAACTTTTGTTGTCTCCTTTTCCCTAGAAAATAGCGATTTTATAGTGATTAATCCACCAATTTAGGGAGTATTATGAAGTTTTACAAAATTAATTGACAAAAAATTAAAACAATGCCCTTGTACCATGAAAATGAGTTAAATATACGTTAATAAAAATGTAGAATGTGTTTAGAAATTTTAAAACAACCCCAAAGATCATATGCTTCATTATTAGAGCATTTACCGAAAAATTCAAAAATATGAAAATTCTGTTTTAATGCATAATTGCATCCTTCACTAACATATGATGAAGGTCAAAGAGGTTTGGAACTTTTGTTGTCTCCATTTCCCTAGAAAATAGCGATTTTATAGTGGTTAGTCCACCAATTTATGGAGTATTATGAAGTTTTACTAATTTAATTGACAAAAAGTTAAAACGATGCCCTTGTACAATGAAAATGAGTTTAATATACATTAATACAAATGTAGAATGTGTTTAGAAATTTTAAAACAACACCAAAGATCATATGCTTCATTATTATAGCATTTACCGAAAAATCAGTATTTTCGTAGGGGTTAGCACATATACTTTGAGAAAAATTCAAAAATATGAAATTTATGTTTTAATGCATAGTTGCATTCTTAAATCACATATTATAAAGGTCAAAGAGTTTTGGAACATTTGTTCTCTCCCTTTCCCTAGAAAATAACGATTTTATAGTGATTAGTCCACCAATTAGGGAGTATTATGAAGTTTTACAAAATTAATTGACAAAAAATTAAAACGATGCCCTTGTACCATGACAAAGAGTTTAATATACATTAATAAAAATGTAGAATGTGTTTAAAAATTTTAAAACAACCCCAAAGCTCATATGCTTCATTATTAAAGCATTTACCGAAAAATTCAGTATTTTCGTAGGGGTTAACCCATAGATTTTGAGAAAAATTCAAAAATATAAAAATTCTATTTTAATGCATAATACATCCTTCACTAACATATGATGAAGGTTAAAGGGGTTTGGAACTTTTGTTGTCTCCATTTCCCTAGAAAATAGCGATTTTGTAGTAGTTAGTCCACAAATTTAGGGAGTATTATGAAGTTTTACTAAATTAATTGACAAAAAATTAAAACAATGCCCATGAAAATGATTTTAAGATACATTAATACAAATGTAAAATGTGTTTAGAAATTTAAAAACAACCCCAAAGATCATATGCTTCATTATTAGAGCATTTACCGAAAAAATCAATATTTTCGTAGGGAGCCCATAGATTTTGAAAAAAATTCAAAAATATAAAAATTCTATTTTAATGCATAATTGCATCATTCACTAACATATGATAAAGGTCAAAGAGGTTTGAAACTTTTGTTGTCTCCATTTCCCTAGAAAATAGCGATTTTATAGTGGTTAGTTCACTAATTTAGGGAGTATTATGAAGTTTTACAAAATTAATTGACAAAAAATTAAAACAATTTCCATGTACCATGAAACTGATTTTAATATATATTAATACAAATGTAAAATGTGTTTAAAAATTTTAAAACAACCCCAAAGATCATATGCTTCATTATTAGAGCATTTACCGAAAAAATCAGTATTTTCGTAGGGGTTAGCCTATAGATTTTGAGAAAAATTCAAAAACATAAAAATTCTGTTTTAATGCATAATTGCATCCTTCACTAACATATGATGAAGGTCAAAGAGGTTTGGAACTTTTGTTGTCTCCGTTTCCCTAGAAAATAGCGATTTTATAGTGGTTAGTCCACAAATTTAGGGAGTATTATGAAGTTTTACTAAATTAATTGACAAAAAATTAAAACGATGTCCATTTACAGTGAAAATGATTTTAATATACATTAATAAAAATGTAGAATTTGTTTAGAAATTTTAAAACAGCCCCAAAGATCATATGCTTCATTATTAGACCATTTACCGAAAAATTTAGTATTTTCGTAGGGGGTTAGCCCATAGATTTTGAGAAAAATTCAAAAATATGAAAATTCTTTTTAATGCATAATTGCATCCTTCACTAACATATGATGAAGGTCAAAGAGGTTTGGAACTTTTGTTGTCTCCATTTCCCTAGAAAATAGCGATTTTATGGTGGTTAGTCCGCCTATTTAGGGAGTATTATGAAGTTTTACTAAATTAATTGACAAAAAGGTTAAAACGATGTCCATGTACCATGAAATTGAGTTTAATATACATTAATACAAATGTAGAATGCGTTTAGAAATTTAAAAACAACCCCAAAGATCATATGCTTCATTATTAGAGCATTTATATCTATGATAGTGAAAACAGAACCACCAACCAATGCAACTACAAAGTGGAAACCTTAACTTGTTCCACCACTTTGCTGATGAGCCTGGGACTCCCAGAAGAGTCTGACAGTGGAATAGATAAGAGAAGGCTCAGCCATTGCGCCGTTACCATAGTCCCCACACGCCAATCTCTTCTTGATGGGAGGAATGAGTGTGACTCCAAGCTCATCAAGCGTCAACAGATGCCTTTCTGTAAAAGGATTGTTCCACATTAAAGTATTCATCGCCGGTGCAACGAAAAGCGGTTTGCTATAATCCCAAGCTCGTATGATACAAGTCAGAAGATTATCACACAGCCCACCAGCAATCTACAAAAAGACAAAAAGTGAATTTCAGACAAAGAAAACTCAGAACTAGGGTCTTAAGATGTTTTACCTTGCCTAACGTGTTAGCAGACAAAGGAGCAATGACCAAAACATCAGCCCAGCGTCTGAGATCAATGTGAAGCACGGGATCACCGATCTTGTTCCAGCTTGACCACTCGTCTTCATCAGTGTACAGAGTCACCTCCCGTGGGAGAGAGAGTCTGTCGAGGAAAGGCAGAGACGATTTCGATACGACGGCTCTCACTTCAGCCCACTCTGTGAAGCAATGGCAGAGGTTGCCGAATTTGATAGCCGCGACGCTTCCGCTTGCAGCGAGCAGTACACGTGGCTTCCTGTGAGTGGTTTGCACTTCCATGTCTTCTCTGTTTCGTTTCCCACTCTCCATGGCTCTTTGGAAACACTTACACAAAGATGATCAATGGTTGGTTCGGCGAGGAACCCTAACCGAACAAGACGATCTTGTCGAGAATGTCGAAATGTTTTTAGAGGGAAGAGAAAGATAGAGAATGGATATTCAAGCTGGTTAGATGGGCCGTTGGATATATCTTTAGGCCTCAAATCTTTCATATGGGCTTTGTGTTATTTTCTACTACCTTTTTTATACGCATGAGACTATAGACCATAGTCGATAAAAATAAAATATTTAAATTACAAAATTTTCATCTATATAATTATGATTTTTATATTAATATTTAGACTAAAATTAAGTTTAAATTATTTAAGACTTGAAAACCTTAATTGACTCGTATGCCTTAATTTTCATTTTTTTTTCTCAGTCAAATACTAGAAAAAAGGAATATATGATAAAAGACAAAATTTTATATTTTAGTTTTTAGTCAAAAATACTTTAAGAAATCAAAATTTAATAAATAAAATTTATGATAAAAAATAATTAAAATTAAGTCAAATTTTCGTAATTTACTTGTTTTAGTCAAACGTAATATTAAAAGAAATGAAACTCAGTAAAGGAAATGGATTAAGACAAAAATTCAAATCACATTTCTCATATTTTATTTTATTTCAACTATAACATTATAAACAAAAAATATTCTAATAAAGTAAATAATATAGAAAACAAAGAAAGAAATCCAAGTAAAATCTAGTCATGTTTTCATATTTTATTTTAGTCAAAAATATCATTATAATAGAATAATTATGAGAAAATAAATAGAATAGAAAACAAAGAAACAAATCCAAATAAAATCCAAGTCACATTTTGAAATATTTTATTTTAATCAAAAATACTATTATAAGAAGAAAAACATTATAATGAAAGAAACATAAGAGAAACAAAGAAAGAAATCCAAGGCATATTTTCATATTTTATCATAGTAGAATAGATCATTAGAATAGAGAAATAGAAGACAAAACAAAGAAACAAATCCAAATACAATCCATGTCACATTTTTCATATTTTATTTTAGTAAAATATATCATGATATGAAAAAAATTCTAATAAAAGAAAGAGAAGAGAAAACAAAGAAAAAAATCCAAATAAAATCAAAGTAATATTTTCATATTTTATTTAGTCAAACATACCATTATAATAAAAGAAATAGAAGAATAAACAAAGAAACAAATCCAGATAAAATCCAAGTGATAATTTCATATTTTATTTTATTAAAATATATCATTATAATAAAATACTTATAATAAAAGAAACAGAAGAGAATACAAAATATGGTGACCCACAAATAAGCAGTAAATAATATTAATTTACCATAAAATAAAACAAAACCAAATGTGTTATGGTCTAATGGGTAATGTAGTGATTTGTTATGTTTTACCCTGGGTTAATATCCCAACTGGGCAAATAAACCGAATTTGATCCGATAAAAATAAATCAAAACCGATCCAAAATTGACATAAATACCGAATGGATTTTGTTTTATGGTATTTTGGATTATGAGTATCATCCAAACCAAACTCGAACCTAAATGGATATCCGACATAACCCGAAACGTTCAAAATCCCAAAATAACTTGTACCAAGCATGATCTCAATTCCTAATATATATCTAGAATATACTAAGATGATATTAAACATCTAAAATAATTATATATTACATGAAGGTTGATGGTTGAAGGCGGCGGTTGAAGCTTGAAGTTTTTATAGTTTGGTTTTGTTTTCATTGAATAATGTTTCTAATTCTATTGATAACTTGGTTTTCGTTTTATGCATTCATTTATTTGATTTTATTTCAATTAATAACTATGTTTACCTTTTGTTTGATTTTGAATGATCACGTTCAATGTTCTTTTCTTATTTTTAAATCAATTTTACTTATGTTTTGGTTACAAAGTATGTACAAATCATGTATTTTAAAACCAAACTAGATTTTGACCCGTGCAACCGCACGGGTGTTTGTTTTCATTTTTCTATACATAAATTATTGTTTTAGAACATAAGTGGTATATATTTTTAATGTTAATCATATACTTAAATATTTATATAACTATTTCAAATACAACAATTTTATTATTTACATGTTATAATTAATTAATTGTTTAAACCTTATGTATTTTCCACTTCTTATTATATATTTATCTTATTGTATTTGCATTTAGTTATTAAGCAAATTAATATATTCATGAGAAAATATATTTATATAATATTTTGTATTTAATTTATGCTAAATTCTGACCCGTATTTCAAAACTGGATTTCTTTTTACCAATATTTTTATGCTTAATCATTTTAGATAGTTTATTATTGTATATATAAAAGTGTAAGATATATTAATTTTTAGACATGTATTATATAGTTTGTTAATTTTAAGTCGTTCTATCATCATATTATATTTTAAATAAATAATTTATATTTATGAAAATAAAATTTATAAATTTATCAATTGAATATAATTTTATCATATTTATTTTAGTATAATAATTATATTTTAACATGATCATGATTATAAAAATAGATAAAATAGGATATAATTTATTTATTTTCATTTCTAAACGATAACTTAAAATACATTAAGTTATTGTTTAAATATTACACAGATTTATTAGAATTTTTTAAATATAATATATAAATATATATTATATTTAAAATGAAAATATATTATGATTAAATTAGTTACAAAGATTTTATACTATTAACTTTAAATAAATACATGTTAATTTTTATACATGCATTATATAGTTTGATAATGTTAACCCATCTTACCAACATATTAGATTTTATTTTTGAACATAAATATTTTATAATTACGAAAATAAAATATATAAATATATAAATTTAATACCATTTTATTATATTTAGCTCAATATAATAATTTTAATTTAATATGATTGATTATGATTATATAATAACTAAATATTATAGATTTTTTTTATTTTTCATTTTATATAACTGAATATATTAATGTATAATAATATTTTAAACTAATTTCAAAATTAGTGAAAATATTTAAATATAATTTCAAAAATGAAGATCTTGTAAAAATCTTTTTAAACAGATTTGTTAGAATTTTAAAATAAATATATCTTATATTTAAAATGAAAAGATATCAAAAGGTACTATGATTAAAATATTTTAAAAATTATATTTATTATTAGTCTGAATTAAAATATTGTATGAATTTCTATGAATAGGTCCATTAGGTCCATTTTTAAAAAAATCACACATGAATCAAGGTTGTGACTTCTGTTTTAATATATAAGATAACTGATTTTACTTATGTTTTGGTTACAAAGTAGATACAAATCAGTTACTTTTAAACCGAAGAACCGATTGAGACCGAAACCCAAAAATACATCAGGTTGTACCAGTGTTTTGAAGATTTACTAACCGCAATCCAAATCAGATAGAACCTGAACTGATCCCAACCCAAACTTTCATATAATCCAAATATGACTGATTTTGATAAATACCAAAACCCGATTAGGACCCCGAATACATATGCCTAATTTGAAAACTATGAGTCAAATATTCGAAACTCCTATATATGTTATTAAAAATTTAAAAAAAAATTCAGAAAATTTAACTTAATTTATTGTTCTAATTTTCATATATCAATTTTTACGTTTCTTAATAGATGTTGTCCTCTATAGTTCTTGTTTCTACATCTCTTTTTAGTCAAAAAATTTGATATCTCATTAACTAAATTTGTTCCACCTTTTTTTTTTTCTAAAACGCTTCCATATTAAAAAAAAAAATTGGGTTTTCTTTTTGTTTTACATGGGTACAACTGAAAAAAATAAATAAACGAAAATAAACATAAAAGAATAGTAACACCGATGCAATAACCGGTTTAAACCTGGATAGACCAGAAACCAGAGAAACTGAATTTGTTTCTATGGTTCGTGTTTCCTTTGGTTTGAGCTAAAATTGTGTACTTGCTTGTAACTTCTAAGAACCGACTTTGGCTAAACTATACAATATATATATATATATAATATTTACTTCAGTTTAAATCAATTTGAATGTTTCATTATGTATGTATATATATAAGATGTTTCTATTCTTATATTTTCCAAAAATGTCTACATGTTTCAAAATATCTTGCTTTCGTATTCTCGTTTCAGTTTATATGTAAATTATGTTAGTAGTGCAAGATATTTAAAAAGCGGGGCTGGGACGCTAATACTTTTCGGACTCGATCCACCTACTGCGCGAAACTAAGTTACAATTATCCTGATCATTTAATACGGATATTAGCTCATACTTTAGAATGCATTTGAATGCCCAGAAAAATGGTCTATCCGTGGATTGATTTTTTTTTTGGAAATTAATCTGAGTCTCTCTATGGGTTTGAGATATCTCAGGTTAATCAGAAAAGAAAAGAAAAATAAATTTAAAAACAGTATAGCAATTGACTGATAAAACTAAGCGTAAAAGAATAATATATTCCCAGAAATTCGTAAACCCAGTTGGGAAAATTTGATAATAATATACCGAACTAAAATGTTACCATTTTAATATACGCTTTTTAAGGACCTCGAATATTACAAATGCAATATAGTGGCTTCTTGGTCGAGCAGAGACAAAATTATCGTGTATCATGGCCATGTACTAGATCACGAAGGAACTACATTATATTATTACACAGCTGAATTTCTTTCTCAGCAGTACAGTTTCTCGTCGAGACAGACTGTTGAGTTATCTTAGATTCTTAATGGCCAATGCAAATATGAGACATGATAGTATTACTTTTGAATATTCTAGGGAGCAAGCTAGAGAAGTTATGCTTCACCCTTAACAGTTCCCACTTCTCCGCAGTCTCATGGATGAGAGATATCAACGTGCCTCGATTCCATGAGCTTATTGTCTTTAGACCATACTGTGACTGCAGGTAGTGGGGCTACTATGGAGATCACCATGATTACTGGTACCAATCATACATGCTAGATATAGTCTTGCTTGGTTACAACACTTCCTTACCTGCAGATCATTGACCTTATGCTCTTGGTTTGGACCTATTTTTTTTATTTTACAACGGATGACATTTTGGTCCCTTTCTCTCTCTTTTCTTGAACTTCTTATCTGCTCTTGGGAGCTTTCTTATATGATGCATATTGGCATTTTAATTTTCTTTCAAGCTTTCGTACGAGTTTAACGTTGATTATATTTAGAATGGATTTTCTCACCATCCACTATTTTATTCATTTTACAAAAATACCACAGATTTAAAACTAAGAAACTGCCATACAATATCTCTGCGTCCCGAAGAAAAAATATATCAAGTACGATGGAACATAATTAAGCACCCATATTAGATGACGGTAATGTTTACAGTTTTGAACGTTATATTTAAAGAACTAATACGTACGTCAATATAACAAGGTCAAAAGGAGTGTGCTAAAATCCTAAAACGATTATAGCTATCTAGGTCAAAGTGTTTCAATGGTACATGCGTCCACTATGTTTACCAAATGACATGACTTCAAAGTTATTTCAAAAGTAGCTGACTAGTTGCTTAAAACGAACTGTAGACATGTAATATATAGAGTTAGTACTAACGAGTGAAGACAATAATATGAAATTAAGATATTCGACGCCTAGAACTAACAGATAAACAAAACGGAAGCAGAATAGAATGAAAGATTGGAGAAAAAGAAACTTAGATAGATTGATATAAAAGAGAAGATCATCCAACAGTACTGAAAATATCCCTCTAAATTACAACAACCTCTTACTGTTTGGTTAGTTAGACAAACAAAGACAACACAATGCCTTTTTGTTTCTTCTATACCAAACTATTAAAATGAAAATGCAAATGAGTTTTAAATAAAGATAGATGCAACAACTATTAAAAAAGAACACTCCTAACTATAAACACCAAGGCAATGTCTAGGCTATCTTTCTCAGATCAGGGTTCCTTGCATTGCCTCAGCTTCGGTCTGAGGCTAAGGCTAAGGATGGGGCTGTGCTTGTTCTCCTTCCACAGCTTCTTGTCCATGTTCCTCTCCTTGGGTTTCAGCTTCAGTATGTGCTGCTGCCTCCTCTGACTGCACTTCTTCAACGGCTCCTGCTTCTACGGCGTCTGGCTGCACTTGTCCCACGCCATGCGTCTCCACAGTCAAAATTGGTATTAGTCCTTTCAGCTCCTGTTTAGCTTGCGACGATATTGCTATGAAGTCGTTGCTCTCGATACCAGCTTTCAACACATCCAAGATTTCTTTTGCTTTCTCGCACTAGAACATTCAGAGACCAAAACCAAACATAAGAATCAAGAATTCAATCCAAAAATCAAAATCGAATAAAGGACAAGAGTGTTCATCACAATCAACTAAACTTACAGCAAAGTCAAGCTTTTTCTTGAGTTCTCCATGGGAAGATTCCAATGTCCCAGTAGCTTCCCTGGTGGAGATTGGTGTGGTACTCTAGGTTCATAAAAGGTAAACAAATTAGGTATAAAGTTTTTCACCAAATTTAAAACAAACAATAATGTTTAAATAAAAACAACTCTTATACCAATTGAAACACGTTTCTAATGAGAATAATATAGTACAATTAATAAGATAAAAGCAGAACAACACCAACTAGATAAAGACAAACCAAAAGCGAAGGGACATGAATATAATAAGACAACATCTGGAAACTAGTCAGGTTCACCAAAACAGACAACCCGACAATGATTTAATTTACGAATGATTGCAATAAAGTACAAACCTAGTTACAAAAATAAAATAAAATAATAAAGTAATAACTAATAACCTCTACAAAAGATATTGCAAATCTATCTCAATCAAAGTGAAAAAGATTGTAATATATGGGATAAGAAATTACCATTTTGGGTCTACCGCTAACCACCTTACGTGGACGTCCAGGTCCACGCCTCATCCCTGACGCAACCGCCACAGTTTCTCCACCAGCTGGAGCAGCGATGACGATTCCACCGCTAGATTCACCTATGCATGGCCTCTTCCTCTCTCTCCCAGCGTCACTACGACTCGGTGACCTCCATCTTGCATACGTACTCGGAGCTGGAAGAGCTAGAACTGCACCCGCAGTTGGAGAGAACGGAACAGATCTGCCCCTCCTTGGACGATCAGGTCGTCTGTTTGCCGACTCAGTAACCACTTGGTTTGGATCTGTTACATGCAACTCGGGTTGCTCACGGCTTGACTGTCCGGGAGTCATGACAGCGACGGGTTGAGCATCGATGGGTTCTTGCTCTTGTGGAGCTTCGGGATTAGCCTTTGGAGGGCGTCCACGGCCTCGCTTCTGAGGCTGAGAGCCCAAAGCCAAGCCAGAAGCAGAGGCAGCAAGCATATCAAGCGGAGAGGTGTTCATCGGAGGAACCTCAGATCTGGGAGCCACCAGATCTGCCGCAACAGCAACGCTTTGCGGGGGAGGTGGAGGAGGAGGAGTTGGAGGAGGAGGAGGAGGAGGAGGAGGGGGAGGTGGAGGAGGGGGAGCAGCAGCAGCGATCTTGTATAAGTTGTTAACCATGGTGAGAACGCCATTCTTCCTCAACCTCTTGAGATGGAAAGTCATCAAAACCGAGTGACTAGGAGGCAAAACGACGCTCGATCTCTTGATACGCCTCGAGATCCTCGACTTGCTTGAACCATCCGGTTCGTTCAACTCCCTAATTATGTTACAAATCATCTACACACATAGAAAATTGTCAGAATTTCAAAAAAGAAGAAGACCAAACCGAATTGAGTTTAAAATATAAAGACGTGAGATCCAAACTTACGTCGTCGTAAGGAGGATAGTTTATGGAAGGCTGCGCCTGTGTCGGAACATGAGCTAACCGAGAAGGAGGCGCTTGCTGCAGTGGGGGCTGGGGCTGGGGCATGAACTGGGGACGGAACATGAACTGGGGGCGGGACTGGAACTGGGGCATGGGCTGGAACTGGGGACGGGCCTGGAAATGAGGCTGGGGCTGGAAATCGGGATGGGAATAGACGTTGTTAGACCCTATAATAGGTCGTACATGGAGAACAGGTTGGTTGGGAGGAGTGACATGACCGGGAACAAAGGAGGTGTTTGTAGGATGGTTAGGATCCATCTGAAAAAATAACAATGAAAACAAAAAAACGACTAAAAGTGAGATTTAGTTTTTTATTATATTGATTGTGATAATAACCAAACAAACTACACACCTTCCACAACACAGAGCTAACAGGTTAAGCAGATCCCTAGAAATTGAATCCAATAAAGTGAGATCTAGTTTTTATCTAAGGGATTTGGTATTGATTATTGTTTGTTTTGTAAATGTGAAATATGAATATAAATAATTGGGAGATTAAATACATAAATTGGGTTGAAATGATAGGCTGGAATAGATTAATTAGGAATGGGATTTGAATCATTTGACTAAGAAATTATCTTAGACTTACCATTTGAATAATATTTTTAAGATGCAGTTTTGACTAAAATATATGACTTTTTTGTTAAAGTTTTTATTATTTGAGATTTTTTTTTGACCCATTATATGTGTTACCAAATAACCCCAAAAATAGTACCATGATTTTATAAAAGACATGTATTTTTTCAGTGTAAATAATTATGCATATATCTCTTGGAAAATAAACAAGAATATCTAAGTTACAAGAAATAAACAAGAACATCTATTGCTTTTTCATACATAAAGAAAGTGTAGCAAACAATGTTTCATTAAGTAATTTATGGCCAGTTTTTACAAGTTATTTGGAAGACATAAAATTTTTAAGGATAAGTTTTCAACAACTCAGAGATCATTCATATACCACGAATATAGAATTTAAGGGCGGACAGTCTCGTATGAAATGCAAAGACGCAATCGTTTTTCGTCTTTTATATTGATGGAGAGTTACCAGTTTAGTTTCCAGAATTTATATGAGTCTGTTTATGTTAATGACAAAAAAAAAATTAATTAAAGAGCGATTGATAAACAAATATAAAAGACAGTTTGTATAAGTAACTACATTGACGAAGTTAATATTCATCACTAATACTATTCCGAAAGTGTTTTTGGTAGATTAGTTTTTGAAATTATTGTACTTCTGATACACACATAACAATGAGCTGATATTGTATTAATTTGATAATTGATATCTACTTGATGCATGAATGACATCATTTACGTAAAGACGCATAAACAAGAAGTGTAAAAGACAATACGTATGGCTGTACGAAAGGAATATTGACTGCCATATGAAGATAGATGATTTAACTTGTAACTTGTTTATTATCATGTTGTTATTATAGTTTATGTTACTCTATATGAAGTGATTGAATTTTTATAAACTATCTCACATAATAATTGAAGACTAGGTTGAGATCCACGCTTTGTATGGAATGAGAAAGGTATAAAAATCAAATATTCAAAGTAAAATTGTTCAATCCAAATTTTGATACAGTCTCGGTTCGGTTTCGATATTTCAGTTAATGAAAATTAGATATCATATTAAAATCATATCTATTTTGGTTTGGTTCAGTTGATATACTATCGGTTTTTAGTTTATTCAATTTTGGTCTTGTCTCAGTTCGGTTCGGTTTTTTTATATTTTTGTTTATAAAAGTTATATATCATATTAAAACCATATCTATTTGGTTTGGTTCTGTTTATATAATGTCGGTTTTTTGTTTATTCAATTTTATACCAAAAAAAAACTTAAAACTATATTTCTTTTATAACCTAGTTTTGGTTTATTTGGTTTATATGGTTTGATTGGTTTATATACTGAACCATATTCATATACCACAGTTTTAAAAATAACATAGTTGGTTTATACGATGTTACCAAATCAATCCACCTTTTCTATTTTGGTTTGGCTTGGTTTTAGTTGTTACGGTTTTTACCGAATTGAACACCCTTAATTCAAATTAGTAAATCGTAGATAGTTGAAAACATGTTTCTTGTACTAAATTGTACGTAATATATATAGTCAAAAATATTTTATTTATTTTATAATTAAACCTAAAATAATTTTCAAAAAATAGATTCATCTTTCAAAGTCGCAAACGTAATATATAACTACATGATAACCCGCGCACATGTGGGGTGAGTTTTTTATACTTATGTTTGTTCATTAAATAGTTTTAACATTTTGCAACACTAAAATCTTTATCAATTGTAAAATGATGAATACAAATGTTCGTCTCTTAAATGTATCATCGTTGTGGAAAAATTAATGTATTACAAATTATTTAAATTATTTTTAAAATTTCATATGCACAAAAGAAAGTTAAGTTTTGCAACTAATACAAATCACCAAAACCAGATAGACAACATTGATTGTAAAATGAAGAAAGGGGATTGGTTTTTCTGCTCTTGATTTGTATACGTTTGATCACTCTTTATAAGTGGTTTTATTTTCTACCTCTATAAAATTGTGGTTTCGTTCTTGTTTCTGTTTCATCGATATAAATTTTGTTTCTTTTTTAACTCTTCTATGAATTCAGTGAATTACATAAGTGTCAATTTAAAAAGATTGGCATCTGTAAAAATCAATTCCACTCTAGATACATATCTAATAATTAAATTTTTGAAGAAAATCATCGGCAAACTCTATTCATAGTTTACTGTTCGAATCTAATATATCAAGCTATTATAGAATATAAGTGCATACTCAAAATATAAATGTCTGTCTAGTATATATTCATCAGTTTGGTCTAAAAATCATCTAATTCTAAAACAACAAAACAAACCACTTATTTTATTAACCTACGCTTTTGAGGTTTAGTTACTTAAGAGTATACCGATAAAAAAATAATAATTTACCATTCTAGTATATGTACACTATGTATAAACTAAAAATTGTTTGGTTTATTAAATGATAAAACAAAAAACTTATAATAAATAGTTTAAATCTCTCTTTCTTACAATTATAATAGCTAGATAGGGTATTATGGAAAATAAATATTACACGAATAATCAAATCACTCATTTTTTGAACAAACTCAAAAGGAAGTGATTGAAATCTTGTCATAATATTCCATAAAAGCTTTTTAGAAATAAAAATCAGGACTAAATTATTTAATCTAAATGAAATAAGATATATACTGGTTCCAATATTAAAAATTACTTCAATTTGAAAAAGTGTATTTTTCGGAGTGTCAGGATCAAATAACATATTGAAAACCACCTATTAAAAAAATAATTTGTATACATAAAAGTATATACCTTAGAGTACGCACATAAATCAAAACCTATACATTTTGTTTATTTACATTCATGTTTTTGGTAAATAAATCAAAACAATCATTTTATTTACTTTATTTAATATATAATTAAACTTTAGTGATATTGACATATATATAGTCTATTTTAATATAAATATTTATTATTAACACTTTCTACTCTTATGATTTTATTAACATTTGTATATTTGTTGTAACAAACATTTAAACTATTGATCACAAAAAAATTAATGTGAGATTTTTCAATATAATTTTCAAAATTAAAATATTAAGATCTCAATAATTTTTCAGTGAAATTTTAAAATTGACATATTTATATGATTTTATATAGTATATAATTTAATTTTAATGATATTAATAAATATATATATATATATATATGAATAGTTATTAATGAGACTTCGTATTCATACGATTTTGTATCTTCCTTGAACAAAAAAAATTAAACCATTGGTCAAAAAATTTCAATGTGAGATTTTTACCATTTTAGTAATTTTAGTTGTTTTAAAAAATTTAAAATATAAAATATACGAAAATATAATTTTTTTATTATATGTTTAATGTGATTGTTGAATTTCTTTTAATAATATAAAATTAACCAAAAAAAGTGAGAGGATACAAAATTGTTATCAAATATTTATTATTAATAATCATTAATTATTTATATATTTTAATCATATTAGGTAATTCTATAGCTTTTATTTAAGGAAAGAATAAAAAGAGATTTTAATGTGAGAGAGGATACAATAGTATATTTTAATATAAATGTTTATTATTGACACTTTTTACTCATATGATTTTATCAACATTTGTATATTTTTTGTAACAAACATTTAAATTGTTAATCACAAAACTTTTAATCTAAGATTTGTCAATACAAATTTCAAAAATTAAAATATTAAGATCTCAATAATTATTCACTGGAAATATTGAAATAAACATAATTATATATTTTTATATAGTATATAATTAAATTTAAATTATATTAATATATATATATATATATATAATATGAATATTTATTAATGAAACTTCATAATCTTACGATTTAGTATCTTCTTTGAACAAGAAAAAGTTAAACCATTAGTCAAAAAAATTTCAATGTGAGACTTTTACTATTTTTAGTAATTTATATTCGTTTTAAAAAATTCAAAATATAACATATAAGAAAAAAATAATTTTTATAATAATATGCTTAATGTGATTGTTTATTGCCTTGCTTATTTATTTTTTAATAATATAAAATCTCTTATATACTAAATCATAAGTCACCTTACCAATACTACTTTGACACATGTATTCTATTCATATTTTTTAAATTACAAAATTATGTTTAAGATAATAAAACCAAAAATATAAAAAGGTAAAAAGTAATACACGTTCATTCGAATAATCTCTCTACAATAGTTATTCTTACCCATACTTCCACGATTACCATGCAAGGTTTGTCTTAAAAAGACTGATCAGGTTTGTATCTCTCTTTTTTCAAATATGAAAAATCTGAGACGTAGAGTGAAATAAAATGTTTTTGTGTAAATGTCAGGGCCGGCTTAGATAGGGGGCCAGCGGTGCGACCGTTCCGGACCCAATCCGTCCTCGTATTTCTTAATAGATAAGGGTTTGATTTTTTTTTAAAAATACATGTATTTTTATACTAAAAAAAAGGAGTCTAAATTTTTTTTATATGAAAGTATTTTTTTTTTATTTTCATAGATTCTTTTTTATAAATATTTCTGCTATCTTGAAAATCAAACATATATTTACCAGATTTTTAAACTCTAGAATTGGGTGTAAAACATATATATGCTGTAATGTACAATCTGCGAGAAATTACATAGTTTGGAATTCGAATTCCAGACTTGGATGTAAAAGCCTTTAAACCTCTAAACCTTAACTTAAGTTATAGTTCTAACTACCCGTAAATCAATTTTTACGTTTCTTAATAGATTTAGTCCTCTATATTTCTTGTTTCTACATCTTTTTTTATTCAAAGTTTTTAATATCTCATCAACTGAATTTTTTTCTCTGTTTCTCTATGGTTCGAGTGTTTTTTGTATAACAGATTACGGACCAAAAATAGTGTACTTGCTTAAAACTTCTAAGAACCGACTTTTGTTTAACTGTATAATGTTTATATAATATTTTACTTCAATTTTAAATCATGTTTAATGCTTCATTATATATATATATATATATATATAAATAAATATCTAAGATGTTTCTATTCTTATATTTTCCAAAAATGTTTTACGTACATGTTTCAAAATATCTTGCTTTCGTATATTCGTTTCAGTTCATATCTAATCTATGTTAGTAGTGCAAGAACATGAGGTTATATGCTTTGTTCTAGCTAGAAACAGTTTAGCAATTGACTGATAAAACTAATCGTAAAAGAATAATATATTTCAAGAAATACATAAACCCAGTTGGGAAAATTTTATAATAATACACCGAACTAAATTGTTACCATTTTAATACATGTTTTTTAAGGATTTAGAACAATACAAATGCAATATACGGGCTTCTTGGTCGAGCAGAGACAAAACTTATCGTGTATCATGAGTTGTTTAACAGCTGAAGGTCTTTCTCATTAGTACTGTCTCTAGTCGTGGCAGAACTGCTGAGTTATCTTAATGGCCAACGCAAATATGAGACATGATAGGATTAGTTTTGAATATTCTATGGATCAAGCTAGGGAAGTTATACTTCAGCCTTAACCGTTCCCACTTCTCCGCAGTCTCATGGGTGAGATATCCATGTGTCTCAATTCCAAGAGCTTATAATTGTCTTTACACAATACTTTGCCTGCAGGTAATAGGGGTGCAATGGAGATAGCCATGATCACTGGTACCAATCATACATTGCTAGAAATAGTCTTGCTTGGTTACAAAACCTCCTTGCCTGCAGATCATTGACATACTACTCTTGGTTTTTGTTTATATTACAATGGATGGCATTCTTGGTCCCTTTCTCTCTATTTTCTTGAACTTGTTATCTGCTGTTGGGAGCTTTCTTGGATGAAGCCTATTGTCATTTTAATCTTCTTTCAAGCTTTCCTACGAATTTCACTATGTTGATATTTAGAATGGATTTTCTCAGCATTAACAAAAGAATAATACATAAATTATTTTATCCATTTTACAAAATATAACATATTTAAAACTAGAAGATAATTCTCCCGAGTGAAGACAATAATATGGAATTAAGATTCAACCTCCCTGAACTAACATATAAACAAATGATAATATAATGAAAGATTGGAGAGAAAAGAAACTTAGATTGATGTAAAAGAGAAAACATCCAACACTGGAAATATCCCTCTAAATTACAACAACCTCTTACTAACATATAAACAAAGGATAATATTAGTTAGAGACACAATGCATTTTGTTTCTTCTATACCAAACTATTAAACTAAAAATGATAAATGAGTTTTAAATAAAGATAGATGCAACAACTATTAAAAAAGAACACTCCTAAACATAAACACCAAGGCTATGTCTAGGCTGTCTTTCTCGGACTATTATTCTTCAGAAATCAGATCAGGGCTCCTTGCATTGCCTCAGCTTTGGTCTGAGGCTAAGGCTGGGGCTGTGCTTGTTCTCCTTCCACAACTTCTTGTCCATGTTCCTCTCCTTGGGTTTCAGCTTCAGTCTGTGCTGCTGCCTCCTCTGACGGCCCTTCTTCCACGGCTTGTGGCTGTTCCACGGGTAGTGCCTCCACTTCTTCCATGGCCTGTGGCTGCACTTGTCTCATGGCATGTGGCTCCACAGTCAACATTGGTATTAGTCCTTCCACCTCCTGTCTAGCTTGCAACATTTCTATAAAGTCGTAGTTCTCAATACCAGCATTCAACACATCCAAGATCTTTTTTGCTT
Organism: Brassica napus; assembly: GCF_020379485.1. Taxonomy (NCBI): domain Eukaryota; kingdom Viridiplantae; phylum Streptophyta; class Magnoliopsida; order Brassicales; family Brassicaceae; genus Brassica; species Brassica napus. The sequence continues at coordinate 22,249,349 of NC_063438.1, read as the reverse complement.
TCTCGCACTGAAACATTCAGAGACCAAAACGAAACATAAGAATCAAGAATTCAATCCAATAAACAAATCAAATAAAGGACAAGACTCTTTCATCATAATCAACTAAACTTACAGCAAAGTCAAGCTTTCTCTTGAGTTCTCCATAGGCAGACTCCGATGTCCCAGTAGCTGCCCTGATGGACATTGGTGTGGCACTCTAGGTTCATAAAAGGCAAACAAATTAGGTATAAAGTTCTTCACAAAATTCAAGACAAGACAATAAATATTTAAATAAAATATTAGAAAAACTTAATTATACCTATTGAAACACATTTCTAATGAGAAGAAGAAGATGCAATAAACAAGATAAAGCGAAACAACACCAACCAGATAAAAAAAACAAAAGCGAGGGGACATGAATATAATAAGACAACATCTGGAAATTAGTCAGTTTTAAAATTTTCGAAAACAGATAACCCGGCAATGATTTTAATTAACAAATGATTGCAATACACAGATATCGCGAATCTATCTCAATCAACATGACAAAGATTGTAATAAATGGGATAAGAAGTTACCTCTCTAGGCCTGTTCCAAACGATGTTAGGTGTACATCCAGGTCCACGCCACATCCTTGACGCAACGGCCACAGTTTCTCCACCAGCTGGAGCAGCGATGACGACTCCACCGCTAGATTCACCTATGCATAGCCTCTTCCTCTCGCTCACAGCAGCTCTAGGACTCGGTGGCCTCCCCCTTTGTAGCATGCTTGCATACGTACTCGGATATGGAAAACCTAGAATTGCACCCGCAGTTGGAGAGATCGGAACAGATCCGTCCCTCCTTGGACGATCAAGTCGTCTGTTTGCCGACTCAATAACCACCTGGTTCGGACCTGTTACAGGCAACTCGGGTAGCTCGCGACTTGACTGTCCCAGCATATCAAGCGGAGAAGAGTTCATCGGAGGAACCTCATATCTGGGAGCGACCAGGTCTGCCGCAACAGCCACTCCTTGCCGAGGAGGAGGAGCAGCAGCAGAGATCTTGTATAAGTTGTTAACCATGGTGAGAACGCCATTCTTCCTCAACGTCTTGAGATGGTAAGTCATCAAAACCGCGTAACTAGGAGGCAGAACTGCGTTCGATCTCTTGATACGCCTCGAGATCCTCGTCTTGCTTGAACCATCCGGTTCGTTCAAGTCCCTAATTGCGTCAAAAATCATCTACACACATAAAAAAAGGTCAGCATTTCATAAAAGAAGAAGACCAAACCGAATTGAGTTTAAACTATAAGAAGTTAGATCCAAACTTACGTCGTCGTAAGGAGGATAGTTTATGGAAGGCTGCGCCTGCGTCGGAACAAGAGCTAACCGAGAAGGAGGCGTTTGCTGCTGGGGCTGGGGCATGAACTGGGCACGGGGCTGGAACTGGGGCTGGGGCTGGAACTCGGGATGGGAATAGACATTGTTAGACAGGTTAATAGGTCGTACATGGTGAACGGGTTGGTTGGGAGGAGTGACATGATCGGGGACAAAGGAGGCATTAGAAGGATGGTTAGGGTCCATCTGGAAAGAAATACTGAAACAAAAAAAAAACGTTTGAAAGTGAGAAAAAAAATTCCACTGGAAGATTATATTGATTATGATAACAACCAAATAAACTACACAACTTACACAAACACAAAGCTAACAAGTAAGGGAAGCCCCTAGAGATTGAATCCAACAAAGTGAGATTTAGTTTTTTTCTAAGGGATCTCTTTTTGATGATTGTTTGTTTTGTAAATGTGAAATATGAATGTAAATAACTGAGAGATTAAATAGATAAAATTGGGTTGAAATGATAGGCTGTGATAGATTAATTAGGAATATGATTTGAATCATTTGACTAAACAATTTCCTTAAACTTACCATTTGAATAATAGTTTTAAGATGATGTTTGACTAAGATTGATGACTTTTTTTGTTAATGTTTTAATTTTTTTTTGGGGATTTATTGGCCCACATTTTTTTAGCAAACTAAATTAAAAAAATATTTACTCCGTTTCATTTTAATTGTCACTTTAGGTTTATGCACATAAATTAAAAAATCATTTAATTTTTCATATATTCAAAATAAAAAATTATTAATTATAAACCTAACTATATTTCTACCAATAAAAATAAATAAACTGGAGAATAATATTAATAAATTTTGGATTGAAATTCTAAAGCGATACTTATTTTGAAACAAATTTTTTATTCTATAACGACAACTAAACTGAAACAGGAATACACATATTGTAAAAGACATGTCTCGTTTACAGTGTAGATAATTATGCACTCATCTCTGGGAAAATAAACAAGAATATATAAGTTACAAGAAATAAATAAGGACATCTATTGCTTTCTCATACATTAAGAAAGTGCAGCAAACATTGTTGCCCTAAGTAACCTGCGTGACAAACTCCATTAAAGAGCGTATGATAAACAAATATAAAAGATAGTTTGTATAAGTAACTACATTGACGAAGTTAATATTCATCACTAATAACTTTTCAGAAAAGTGTTATTGTTAGATTGGTTTTTGAAATGATTGTTCTTGTGATACACACATAACAATGAGCTGATATTGTATTGATTTGATAATTGATTTTTTTTTTTTGCATGAATGACATCATTTACGTAAAGACGCATAAACAAGAAGTGTAAAAGACAATACGTATGGCTGTTTGAAAGGAATATCGACTGCCATATGAAGATAACCTATGTGACAAACTCCATTAAAGAGTGTATGATAAACAAATATAAAGGACGATTTGTTTAAGTAACAACATTGGCGAAGTTAATATCCATCACTAATATTATCCAGAAAAGTGTTATTAGTAGATTGGTTTTTGAAATTATTGTACTTGTGATACACACATAACAATGAGCTGATATTTATTATTTTGATAATTGATATTTACTTGTTGCATAAATGACATCATTTATGTTAACGACGCATAAAGAAGCTGTGTACAAGACAACATGTATTGCTGTTTGAAAGGAATATTGACTGTCATATGAATATTGATTATTAACTTGTAACTTGTTTCGTTCACAAAAAAAAAACAAAAACTTGTAACTTGTTCATTATCATATTTGTATTATAGTTTATGTTACTCTACATGAACTGATTGAATTTGTTTAAACTAATGAAAATATTGACACAAGCCATAGTATTGACCACATATAACATATTACATATATATACTTATCAACGTTTTTTTGCCAAAGTTATATATATCAATGCTACAATAGCATTAATCTAATATGATGAACGCCTTTACATGGATTTATTAAAGTGGATAATGAATTACATAAATAGTAATAAAATGATTTTGGTTTATAATATTGGAAGCATTAATAAAATAGGTCTAAATAAAACCAAAATATTTATGATCACAAAAAATTCTTAAGATATTGATAATGTGATTGTTGATGTCTGTGTGAGGCATAAGTGATGCATTCACATCACATGCCAATGTGTAAACCAAGAGATGTCAAAAAGGAATTATTGGATTCATTAGTTTATATAATTAGATAATGTCACTAAATTATTCAATACTATAAAGAACATATAACGAACAAAAATTAAACCATATATGAAAATTTGAGAATATTGATAATAATAAACTTCTATTAACATAGACAAGTCTGGGATTGAGACTGACTAAACCTTCTATAAGACGATATATTCAATCGACTATAGGATTGACTATCATACGTTGATAATGATACTAACTCATTCATTAACTAGGAAATCGAGAATATTGACCATATATAGAAAATCGAGAATATGGATAATAATATTGACCTAGACAAACTGGGATTAAAATTGTTTGTGATTATACCTTCTACAAGAAAAATATGATATATTTGATCGACTATTCATAGGGCTAACATTAATATAGAGATAATGCTAGCTACAAACTTATTCATTGATATAAAACATATAACGATAAAATTCTTTCCTATACAAAAATAGATTGATAATAATGAACATGTATTAACATAGACAAGCATGAATTTGAAATGCTCGTGATTACACCTTCTTTATATGATAAATTTAAATCCTACCAAATCTTGAATATGAAAAAAACCAAACCACACAGCCGTGGTGAGCTCAGTGGGTTTTCCCTGCTCATAACCCTTCACAATCCAATCATCTTTCCAGTTGGATACCATATCCAACAATCGAATTTTTGCCTTCCCGATAAACGCTTTTTTCATCCTCTCGTTCACCCCTATGGACCAATGATATTTTTGCTGTAAAAAAAATTAGATTAATAATAAGTTTAAAAATAATAAAAAGTCGTTATAATAAAAATAAAGTCTATATAACTAATTAACAGTAACTTACGGCGAACATTTTGAACCACGTCTTTCTGATGTGGTTCGGCGTCAATTTTCAGTTCGGACGAGCATCGGGGAAGTAGCCATTGATCACCTCGGTTACATTCTGAGGGATAGAACCGTCAACCCCAAACCTGAAAAAAAAAAAAAATTTAATTATTTATTTTTGTTATAAAATAATTGCACAATAAAAATGTAACGTAACACAAAGTTTCGTTGGTCGGTCGGGGTCTAAGACTGGTAAACCTTCTCTGCCTGGTTGAGCGAGAAGTGCAAAAAAAATATTCATTCAGTTAAGACATTCTGAGAAGGAAGAGTAGATTGTGGTCCGTAATGTTGACTTGGTAAAGAATAAGATCTTAGAATGGTTGCATTGTTCTGGTCAAGGGGGGCATTCAAGAAGGGATGTTACTACACAACGGGTGAAGGGCTTATTCTACTGGAAGGAATGGCCAAAGATATAAAAGCTTATCTACACAGTTGTGGCATTTGTCAACAGTGTAAGTATGGCACTGCAGCTTACCATGGCCTTCCCCAACCTTTACCTATTCCGGAAGTAGTGTAGATTGATATTTCTATGGATTTCATAGACGGGTTACCTAAATCATTTAGGAAGACTTTGATATTTGTTGTGGTTAATCGGTTGAGTAAGGATGCACATTTTATGGTGTTGGCTCATCCATATACAGCAGTGTCAGTTTCTTAGGTGTTTCTAAATTAAGTTTACAAGCTCCATGGGTTACCTCGCTCAATTGTAAGCGACAAAGACACTGTATTTTTGAGTGAGTTTTGATAAGAAATGTTCAAGCTGCAGGGTTTCTCCTTAAACCCATCAACAACTTATCACCCTCAAAGTGATGGGCAGAATGATGTGGTGAATCGATGTGTGGAGACTTATCTATGATGTATGACTGGAGAGAAGCAATATATATGGTCTAAATGGCTTCCGCTTGTTGAGTTTTGGTATAACACTAATTTTCTTACGGTGACACAAGCTACACCGTACGAAATAGTGTATGGACAACCTCCACCAGTCCATCTTCCTTACTTACCTGGTGAGTCTAAGATTCAGGTGATGGCTCGAAGTTTGGAGGAACGTGAGAACATGATACTGATTTTGAAGTTTTACTTGACTAGGGCGCAACATCGCATGAAGCAGCAGGGGGATTTGCACAGGAGCGAGAGACATTTTGAAGTGGGTGAATTTGTGTACGTGAAACTTCAGCCTTATAGACAACAATCGGTTGTGGTCCGTGCTCATCAGAAGATTGCGCCTAAGTACTATAGTACCTATAAGGTGCTTGATAGGCATGGATCAGTGGCGTACAAGTTGGAGCTTCATGTGGGATCCCAGGTGTATCCGGTTTTTCATGTTTCACAGTTGAAGAAATAGTGGGCGATGTGTCTACTGCAACTCAACTTCCTTCAATACGTCGTGAAGTGGAAGACAAGAAACCGGACTATGTGTTGGGAAGGAAGATGGTTCAAGACCATAAAAGGCCTGCTACGATGATTTGGTGAAGTAGGTCAATCAAACGGAGGAAGAGGCTATGTAAGAATTTCTCTTTGACATTCAAAGAAAATTTCCAAAATTTTCAACATGAAACCTTGTGGACAAGGTTCTTAAGGAAGGGATATTTGTCATAGAATAAATGGAGGAGTGACAGCTGGCATGATAGTTGGTGACGTTGAAGATTGTTACGGAAATTAGTCATCAGCAAATAAAGAAGTGACACGTGAGAAGACGAGTCGTGCTGAGTTGACTCATTGACTCGTTTGTTTAATAGCGGAGTTTGTTCATTTGTTTCATTCATTCAAAATTGATTGTGAAATTCTATGAGTCTGAAACATTTTTGTAACTCGTTTGATCCTTTCGTTACAATCTTCTACATTCGGATTATGTTTCGTTGTTTCGTGAACGGCGAAGCGATTCAAATAACGAAATCAACATATTCTCGTTATTATTTTCCTATTGTACAAAAACGTAGATTGGAAACATCCTTAAAATACTATAATGCGTAGTACTTTGATACTAAATGTAATAAAGATAAAGAAGCTATAAATTGCAGGTTAGTAATTAGGAAAAAGTAAGTTAGGGCATCTCCAACCCTACTCCATTTTCAACTCCAAACATCATTATGGAGTAAAATCTTCTCCAACCCCACTCCATTTTGGAGTTGAAAATGGAGTAATGGCTAGGGTTACTCCATTTATGGAGTAATCTTACCCATTACTCCATTTATGGAGTAATCTTACCCATTACTCCATTTTGGAGTTGAACTTTTTTTATTTATAAAATGGTCCTTTCAATCTTTAATGTTTTTATTTCTTACTTAAATAATATTTAAAATGATACATTAACATGAAAATAGTATATTCCACAAATGATTATTTAATAATTTTAAATAAATAATGAAAATAACAGAAAAAAAAAATAATAAAAATATAAATAACATAAAAGAAATAAATTTAGTAATATGGAAAATCCGTTCCGGATCCGCTAAGGTCGGTGAAATATTGCCCAAACGGAGAAGTCTAAGAAAGAGCTTGTTGATCTTGTGATTCAACATTTCGCTTTGATATTATTTGTATTTGTTGAGTTTGAATATACGCACGAACATTTGGATCTTGTATAGATGAGCGTGAACTCGATGCACCAATTGAACTTGGAAGAGAAGCTTCACATCCGAGTATCAAAATTGCAGAAGATGAAAATGTCTGATTTCAAAATTTTCTTGCTCGATTTAGGAATATCAAAGATAAAGAAGCTCATTTTCATTACGAAATACATTAGTTGATCATTTGGGGGAAAATATTCTAATGCTCATTGTTGAACCCACATATATGTTGTCTTTTTAATGATTTCTTGTACTTTTTAATAATAAATATTTAATTCAAATAATTTATATTTTAATTATTTATCGTAAACATAAAATAGTTGGGGTTAATTGGTAAATTTTTATAAGTATAAGATTTTATTTGCAATTATGAATAAAATAAAAATGAAATCTTTAAGAAATATTATTTTTGGAGTAGAAAATGGAGTAATACATTGGAGTAAAACCTTACTCCATTTTGGTGTTGCACCATTTTGGAGTAAAAAATGAAGTAATACATTGGAGATGCTCTTAAACAAGACAAAGAAGTAAAACATAAACGCTTCAAACTAATATATGTATCCAATGGACTAATTAAAATCAATATAATTTTTATAACTAATCTAATCCAATTTCATATGTAGTGTAGTAATGAGTGTGTTAATGGTTTGTTTATATATATTCATCTCCTTATGATAAATAAGAGTTAACTTTTAAGTGTAATTTATTTACATATATAACAAAAACTTGGTTTTATTTGCGTCGTACATAGCACGGGATCAATACTAGTATATATATAGGATTTTAACGTTAAAACCCATCAAATAAATTTGTTTTGGGTAAAAACCTCAAATTAAGTATTTAACGAAAGAAATTCCAAACTAACCTTATTTAATGAGTTAAATCCTACCAGGTCATAATTACCATTACTACCGGTAAATCTTTAGTTTAGGAGTTTCTACATTAAGTAAACATAATTAAGAGGGTTTTTACCATTAAAAATCTAAAAAAATAATTAACTAAAAAAATCAAAATTTATAATATTATTTAAAAAATTAGTAAAATAAATTTTCAAAATTAGCATTTAATTTTGTTTTTGTGAATATATGAGTTTGATGTGTTTTTAACGTCAACATTATATATGTATAAATTAAAAATGTAAAAAACCAGAAAAAATAATAAAAATTATCTAAATATCTACATGTAATAAAATTACTAAAAGATTAAAAAAAATTAAAATAATAAATATAATAAAAATGTAATAAGAAATCTTTAGATAATTTTTCTTATATTTTCTGGGTTTTTAAACTTTTAATTTATACATATATAATGTTGATGTTAAAAGCACATCAAACTCATATATTTACAAAAAAAATGCTAATCTTGAAAATTTAAGTCCTAATTTTTAGATAATATTATAAAATTTTGATTTTTTATTTTAATGGTAAAACCCCTCAATTATGTTTATTTAATGTATTACCGGTCGTAATGGTAATTATGATCTCGTGTTGTTTAATTCATTAAATAAAGTTAGTTACGAGGGTTTTATCCAAAATAAATTTAGTCAATGAGTTTTAATGTCAAGAATCCATATATATATATATATTATGTTTAGCTAACGGGCCCAATCAGTAAACATCATTAAAAATTATGTCCACATGTTTACGGGCTCAAATTTTCAGCCATAAAACAATGATTACTTGTATAAATGGGCCTTAACATGAGATGGGACATACACAGCTGTGTGCATGTAAGATCATGTTTAATGGGAGTTTTAACAAGTCTGTATTTGACCGTGTGCTAGGAGTGTTTATGCATAGGGTCCCACCTATTTTCTTAATTTTTCTTTTTGTATTTAGGGCCCTAAATTTAAAAAACAATTGTGAAAATGTCCATTTTTTATATTTGATCAATATGAACCCTAAAATTGGTTTAAGATAATGAGTTTGCACAGGGTCCATCTTTACTTTAAGATGAGCTTGGTTTTTAATATATAGTTCTTAACGGAATATAAGAATCCGTCTCTTAATTTTTAATTAAAAAAACTAATAATCGGTTCTTAAATAAGAACTGATTCTTAATTTTTTTTAGTTAAAATTTAATAAACAGATTCTTATATTTTGGTAAGAACTCTATTCTAAGAATCCATGTTAAACATCTTCTAACAGTTTTGATGATTTTTTTCTTTATAAATAATGAATTAATTTTATGAAACGCCAATGGTTTGGGGGTCCGCAAGTCACGACCGGAGACGTGCATAAGAAGAGTTACAGAGCAGACATTGGCTGGCAATTTCCCAAACCAAAAAATCTTCTTTCATTATTAAGGACACTGGGCCCCACCAACCACCATCTCCATTTCTGACTCGTTTCCTCAAAAAATAATTAACATTACGTACCTATTTTGACTTGGGATGGACACTTAGGTTATTTTCTCGGTTTGATTCGGATCCGGTTCAGTTTGTTTAGTTCGGTTCTAGTATTTTTTCAACTGAAGTAAACCATTATTAGTTTGGTTCGATTTATGTTCGGTTCTGTTTATATTCAGTTTAGTTTATTTTCAGGATCTGTTTAATTATGTTCTTTTTAATTTATTTTTTAAATTTATGTTTTAAAACATAAATTATGTAAACATAAACTATGTGAACTAAATTCAATATAAAACTGGAACAAAAACTTTTAAAAAATTCATAAAAAGATAAAAATTAAAACAAATAAAAGTTAACTAAAATATAAACAACCACATCATTAATAATGTCTCTTATATTATTAAAGAGCCTACAATGAATTATCTTTCGTGTGATATCATCAAAAATTCTGTAACAAATCAATAACTAGTATATGTTATACACAAACTACACGAGTACTTATTTATATCTTTACTATTCTATTTTTTAAAATCAAATTTTTTGATGATTACATATTAGAATAGAAGAATATATGCTAATAAATAAATAATGAAAAATACATGGGTTAAGAAATTAGAATTTAGTATATTGGTAGTACTAATATTTTTTATTTAAATAATTACAAAAATACATCGGTTTTTTGGTTCGCTTCGGTTTAAAACCGAACTGAACTATTCGGATTGGAGAATCTTCAACCGAATGGTTTGAAATAGACTTTGGTTTGGTTTGAATCGGTTTCAGTTCGATTGGTTCGTCTTTTTTGCCCATCCCCTAATTTTGACATTATAATCCAAACGATTTTATATTTGGCAGTCCATATCGAAACAGTTGTGAGATTTGTTAGCCTAGTGTTCCTAACAAGTAATGTTAAAATAAAATATGGACGGACGTAGTTAATAAGTTAAAATAACAAAGATCAATTTGAATTTGTGTGTTAGTAATAGTAATAGTTACAAAAAAAATAATAATAATAAAGCATGATTTTTGTTTTGCCAATAATAAAGCATGATTTCGATAACGACGAGTGATGATGAAGAAAGAAACGCCATGTGAAGCTATTAAAAAAAAAGCGATGCAAATAGTCAAACGTACCCTTTATCACACGCCTCACGTGCGCCGCACGTGCCAAAACCCTTTCACCCTTCTCCTTCCTTCTTTCTTCCTTCCGGATCAATCGGAGCCAAACAAACACAAGAGGAAGACAGAAGAAAATTTAATGGCGAGTTGAGAAAGAGAGAGAGAGAGAGAGAGAGAGAGAGAGAGAGAGAGGAAAGCACGCCATACCTGAGAGCTTCGTTCGTGAAGAGTTGAAAAACATTTTACTAATAATAATTAATTATTATTATTGTCAATTGTGATAATAATAAATATATATATATATGGTTGTTAAAATAGGAAAAAGTGGTGGAGGAGGTGTTTGATGGATGGGTGCTACTCACAGCACCAACGTTAATAGTCATTCTCATTCTCGGAATACTTCGAATCATTCGACCAATACCTCTCGCCAGTGTGGTGCGAGTGATCGATTAGCTGTCAGCAATTTGCGGTCTCAGCTCACTACTATTTATAGAAACCACGAGGACGAAGAAGAAGAAGACGAAGACGACAAAGAAGAAGAAGAAGAGAGAAGATTCGCCCTTGTTAGAGATTTCGATTTGTCTAGTTTGAAGCGCATTAGGGTTCCAAGAAGGAATCATATTCTCATGGATCCTCATAAAAAGGTCCCTCCTTTATTCATTCTCTCTCCCCATGGATCTCTTGTTGATTTCTTCAGATTCAAAATTGAAAATTTTAGATTTTGTTGCTTTATGTCTCCAACTACATTGGAAGGAATCATTGTTTTGGGATTTATAATCCAACTTTATTGGTATTTTGATTGCTTTAATGAAATGGTGAAAAAAAATGCAAGCTTGTCTCTGATGATTTGGTATATGATCTGTCAAATGTTTGATTTCAATGTTTCTATGTTATGAAAAGATACTACATTGTGGATTTGGCTGATCTGAATCTGTTCGCACTTTACTTTATATATGTTGAGGAGAGTTTATGTTTCCTCTAGGTCTCTTCCTGAAGATATACATGTTATCTGTAGAAGAATCTAAAGAACTAGGCAATATTATTCTTAGTTTCTCTTCTTAACAATCTGAGGTCTGAATATGCATTTTTCATGTTTGTACCAACACAGGTTGCATTGGAGACTGAGTTCTTTACAGAATACGGTGAAGCGAGTCGGTATCAGATCCAAGAAGTTATAGGGAAGGGAAGTTACGGGGTTGTGGCATCTGCAATCGACACTCATACGGGAGAAAAGGTTGCTATCAAGAAAATCAATGATGTGTTTGAGCACGTGTCTGACGCAACGAGGATTCTGAGAGAGATCAAGCTCCTCAGGCTGCTCCGGCATCCTGATATAGTGGAGATTAAGCACGTGATGCTTCCTCCTTCGCGTAGAGAGTTCAGAGATATTTATGTTGTTTTCGAGCTGATGGAGTCAGACCTTCACCAAGTCATCAAAGCCAACGATGATTTGACGCCTGAGCATTACCAGTTTTTCTTGTACCAGCTTCTTCGTGGCCTGAAGTTTATTCACACAGGTTAGTGTTCTTGGCTTGTGTTATTGTTTAAGCTTTTCTACTAAACCTGAATAAAATCTTTTTTTTTTTTTGTTGCAGCCAATGTGTTTCACCGTGATTTAAAGCCTAAAAACATTCTAGCCAACTCTGATTGCAAGCTGAAGATTTGCGACTTTGGGCTTGCTCGTGTGTCGTTTAACGATGCACCTTCTGCTATATTCTGGACTGTAAGTTAGAGACTGAAACTCATTTCTTTTTCTTTTCCATTAAATTGTTGTGTACAAATGGTTTTCGCTTCATGGCAGGACTATGTCGCTACAAGATGGTACCGTGCACCAGAACTTTGTGGCTCTTTCTTCTCCAAAGTAAAAAATCCGATTCTTTATTTTTTTTGTGTACCAGTTACCTGTTTCGCTTATTATGGCATCACAATCTGAGAATTTTTGTTCTTTTCTCTCATCTAGTATACACCTGCCATTGATATATGGAGCATAGGATGCATATTTGCAGAAATGCTCACCGGGAAGCCATTGTTTCCTGGGAAGAACGTGGTGCACCAATTGGATATTATGACTGATTTGCTTGGTACTCCTTCACCCGAAGCTATCTCAAGGGTTAGTTGATATTAGTCTGTTCAAAGTTCATCTTTTTTTATTTGTTTACTACAATGTCTAAGCGTGATGGAGTTTCTTTCAACTCTTACGAATTATGTGTTAAAGTTTTATAAGATATGAATATTTGTTTACTTGTGCTTTCTAGCGACGGTTTTATGGCAAGTAGTCTAGGCCTAGTTCCTGTTAGATTTATATAAATTGGTAGGAGACCTCAGGTCATAGGTATGTCAGTATGTGATCCGCCACATATGCTAATAATAGTGTTATCACATTACCAGCCAGGGTTAGATCTGTTACTTTACTATCTGTAATAATGATTAATGTTTTGTTGTAGATTCGTAATGAAAAGGCGAGGAGATATCTCGGAAACATGAGGAGAAAACCGCCAGTTCCATTCACTCACAAATTTCCTCATGTAGACCCGTTGGCTCTTCGTTTGCTGCACCGCCTTCTTGCATTTGATCCCAAAGACCGTCCCACAGCTGAAGAGGTAGAGCTCCTCTATACTATTTTGCTCTTCAATGTATCAGACCCTTGAACATGTGTGTGTGTGTGTTTGTGTGAGTAAATACAGGCACTGGCAGATCCTTACTTTTATGGACTGGCAAACGTGGATCGGGAACCATCTACTCAACCGATTCCAAAACTTGAGTTTGAGTTTGAAAGAAGGAAGATTATGAAAGAAGACGTCAGGGAATTAATCTACAGAGAGGTACACTCATCTCATAGACTCATATTGTTTTTATTCCACATGTATTCATCGTTTTAATTGTTGTTCTTACAAAAACTTGCAGATATTAGAGTATCATCCTCAGATGCTACAAGAATATCTTCGAGGTGGAGAACAGACGAGCTTCATGTACCCTAGGTACTATATTATAACAGTTACAATATGTATTCAAACGGGAACTTAGATAAAGATTCTTTTTAAAATTCCAAATGAAATGCAGTGGTGTTGATCGGTTTAAGAGACAGTTTGCACATCTTGAAGAACATTACGGTAAAGGTGAGAGAAGCGCTCCTCTTCAACAACGTCACGCTTCTTTGCCTAGGTACACTATCTCTTTTGCTGTTTTTTTTGTTTGTAAAACTGATTTGTAAAGTTTGCATCTTCACGTCCGTTGTGTTGTGTTTCAGAGAAAGAGTCCCTGTGCCTAAGGAAGAGAACAGACCTGCAGCTTCTTTAGCCGCAACACCCGAAAGCCCTCAAATTTCTCAACAGGAGGGCTCAAATTACATGAATGGGATGAGCCAGACGGGTTACAGCGCACGAAGCTTGCTGAAAAGTGCCAGCATCAGTGCATCTAAATGCATTGGCGTGAAACAAAGAAACCAGTCCGAGGTAAAAAGATCAAGAATCGCATTTAAAAGATGTATATATTACACGTTTGTATGTATATACACTTGTACTTCACATTCTTGATTTTTTTTTTTTGCAGCACGGGGAATCGAACAGTGATGCAACTGATGCTTTGTCTCAAAAGGTCGCGGCTCTCCACACTTGATTGTGATATTGGAGGGGGGAGTGAAACTTCTTGCTAACAGTAGGGGATGATCATATACACATCCCTCACAGGGAAGAAAACAGAAGAAGAGAGGAGATAGCATGTGTCTCTGGTTCTGTGCTGCATACATTTACGAACTAATCTTGATAACTTCTGAAAGACTTGAGTTATTGTCTGAACAAAAAAAACCTTAAACCTTCAACTATTTTCAATTTGCTCAACGGTTCAACTTGTATGAAATGAATGGAGTAATTTAAGGCGAATTTCGGAAATGCCCTACAAGTTTGGTTTTATTACATGTTCACCCTAAGTTTCTGTTTGACAAGTACATGTCCTTAGCACATGGTAAAACATAAATCGTTGAAGTTTGTGTTAAGTACATCTTCTTGACCCCGTATATGTAAAGCATATGTAGATATGATGATCACTTCATCTTCCAATGATAGAGAATCATTCTCATTGACTGTTCATTTTCTTCTTTTTGGTCGTCCCATTTTGCTTTTGCTTTGTTCTCTTTCGGTTTACTAATTAATCAGTCTAGAGCTGGTGAAAAATAATCACTGTACATATATGATAAATTAAAAAATTAAAAAAAAACAGTTATCAAGTTCAAGAAATTAGTGCACACATTACAACAATGTTGTAAGAATATCTACACATCTGAACACTGAGTTTGTACATCATACCAGTGGCGGAGCCAGAAATTTTTTGTACCGGAGTCGGAAAAAAATCAAAAATATAATTTATATACCACAAAAAACTACATGTACTTTAGGCACACTCCATTTTCTGTTGAATGTAAAAATTTATTCAAACAAAAAGCCGTTTGTAAAATGACCGCTTCTTTGTTTAGAGTGTTCTGTATTTTTAAAGTTTTCAAGAAAAGAATAGCAAAAACGAATAAAAACAAAGCTCTATCTCTATCTTTAAAATCTTCTCAGACCGAACCACATGATTATTGCAGTTATACTCTACGCACACTTATAGCTTAAAATTTTTTTATAACAATTTTATTGGCTAAAAATATAAAAAACCAACCTAAAATTTAACTAAAAAATAATTATAGAGCACGAGTTAAGAGTCTGCCGTCATCTTCTGTTTCCGAGGAAGAGGAACATATTTTCTTTTCTTTTTATGTTTACTTGTTTTATAATATTTCTATATTGTAAATTAGTTGGACCTAATACAATTTGGGAGTAAACTAACATATTACTAAAGATTAAAATAACAAAACATATTTAGGGATTTTATATTTTTGGATAATTATCAAAAAAATGAGTTTAAAACTAATATAACTCCAAAGTTTCAATGATATAAAGTATAATTATTTTAGTTGTATAATTAAATTTTATCTTCAGTGTTTAGTAATTATTTTTTTTGGGTCAAAATTATTTTTTTAGTGGGGTCAACACAAATTTTGCTTAAAACAAAACAATATTTTTTTTTAAAGTAATGGGGTCAGCTGACTCCCCTCCTCATATGCTGCCTCCGCCCCTGCATCATACATAACATACCTTTTGTAGCTCATATGTATAGTAATCGTCCGTCATCATTGCGATGTAGACTGAGAATTTTGTGATTAGGAATAAAAATCCGTTTTGCATTTTTTGTTATGGCGTTCCCGAAAAAGGGTTTGTAGTATTCTTGATCAGCTTTCACTATTCGCGTGCCTGACGTTACCTTTTTAACATCGAGCTCCTCCCACTCTTTTACCTTTTTTAGTTTTTACTATTCAAAAAGGGTATTAACGGAATAATGGATAAATATTACGGCTGGCTTTGTATGACATTGTTTATTTTTTGTTTATTTTTTTTTGACAACACATTGTGTATTCTTAAAACCTACTATCGTGTTATTTTTGTCGATTGTACAGATTATATATCAAGACAAGTATGTTGCACACATAAGAAAAAAACTAAATGAATCCTTCCAAACTCTCTTATTATGTACTAATTTTTTTTAAAGACATCAGTAAACTTGTCGATCAGTCAGTCACCTCTGGTGTTTCAAGTTTCAATGCAAAAATAATCGTCCGTGATTCACATATAAAATGATTCCACTAATTAAGTCATTAACACTTCAATGATTTAAAAGATGCTTCTACTATTAATAATCCTAAAATTAAATTAGAAATTTCCACATAAAAATAACAGGAAAGTATCAAATATACTTACGAATTTTTACTTTTAGCAGATTAACTTCACAAGAATGTTTGATGCTCCAAATTTCAGCAAAAAGGAAAATTTAATGCTCAATAAATCAATAGTAATATATACACAGTAATTTGCCAAAAAGAAAATAATATATATACAGTAAATGCAAAATGTACGAAAATCAAATTAAATTAGTTAAAGCCAATAAAAAGTACTTCAAGTATTAAATTGCCATTCGACTAGATCCCCATTCGCGATATTTTATTACACATCTCTCTTCCACTCCCTCACTTCTTTGTGTTCCTGTCTCCACGCTTCCAGCGATGTTCCATCACGCGCCGTCTTTCATTTTCCTCATCTTCTTCCTCACCATTCTATCACCCGTCTCACCAAACCAAGACCCGGTCACCGTCCAGCCATTCCTGGTCAAATCATCCCCACCCGCCACCATCCCCGCTTTCCCGGAGCAATCCGACTTCTCCGGCTGCCCACTCGATCTACCAGAAGACCTCTTCCACGGCATCAAGTCAGCCTGCACCGGCAAAAAGCTCCACAAAGGAAAATGCTGCCCCGTGCTAGGCGCGTGGCTCTACTCCGCTTACTCGACCACTGCTCTCAGCCGTTCCATCCCCAGCTCCGCCGTTAGAAACGCGACCTCCGCCGCGACCACGCCGGAAGAGGATATGCCTTTGCTTCCAGACGACTCGGAGACTTGCGTCGATGGTTTGGAGAAATCTCTGAGGAGGAGAGGGATTGAGCTGGCGAGTCCGAACGAGACGTGCGGCGTGGTTGACTGCTACTGCGGGATAAGGTTGCATCACTTGAGCTGTTCCGAGGCGTTTAGTGTGGATGGAGAAGGGAGGCTCGTTGGAGACGAGAATGTTGATCGGTTAGAGACTGATTGTTTGAGTGTAAGAAACAACAATGGCGATAGATTCTCTCCGCTAAGTAGATGTAACAAGTGCTTGAACAGCCTCTATAAGGTAAGTCCCAGTAGCATTTAGATTCTTTTCTTAAGAGATCATATGAAATTAGATTGAAAATAACTAAAATTTTCTGCAAAGATATTAACATTTGATAATCTGTTTATGCCCTTTTAGTGTTCTTGATGTGTGTTTGCATCTTTATTTTCTTTTGATTGACGGCAACTCTAACTCTATTCCATCTTCTACTCTAAATTCTATTTTCAGAAAAATCTACTTTCATCCTACTTCATTTTTAACTTCAAAACAGATTAAAAATAGATTTGTCCTAAAATGGAGTATTCTAAAAAAAAAATTGTTTATCATTTCATTTTTACTTCTAAATTGAGTAGAATCCAACTATAACTTAATTCTTTTGAGAGTTTTTGAAGTAAAAATAAGCAGCACATTGGGAGATGATCTAAAGCATTAGTATCTAGTTAAGGTCTAGTCCAAAGTTGGTAACTTTACTTAGACCGTTTAATGATGATCTTTGTTGTATAGACATTAGGGGTTTATTACATGAGTGAGTGAGTGAGTGAAGAAGATTTGGAATCATATGTTCTAGGATTCTTTTCTGATCTCTGTGCATCACCCTTGTCTGATGGTAATTTGGGAAAAGTTTTGTTCTTTAGCTCTTTTGTTCTTTTTCTATCTGACAAGTCTGACACATTACGCTCTTACACATTCCGTGATCCCCACGCGTCATTTCTTTTCATCCATCATATGATTTCATTCTTGTGCATCTTAATCACCAACCCACCATAACTAAAAGTTTTAGCCACTAGCTTCTACTTTGTAAAATCATTAATCATTAGTATAGCAACAGATCCTAACCAACATAGACCAAACACTTGTGGTCTTTTTGTTTATTTTGCAGCTTAACCCGAAGAAAACATCAGGGACAAGAAACCCATCGAAGGAAGACAGAAACAGAACAACAAAGATGCACAACAAAGACTGTGTCCTAATGGGTCTCACTTGGCTTCTCGCTAAGAACCGTACGGCTTACTTCCCCACTGTCACTTCAGTCCTCCGAGCCGTCATGCTCAACCAAAACGGTGAGCCACGGTCATGTGCTCTCGGCGGTGACGGCATGCCTTTAGCTGTTGACTCTTCCGAATTCTCTAACGGCTCATCAACTTTAATTCAGTACCCGTACCACTTGGTCCACTTCTTACTTTACAGCGTCATCACATTGGTCTTGCTGGGGTCGTGGTGACTCACGCTGACGTGGGTTCGGATTTGGTTGTGACAAGGCGTTACGTGATTGGCTCAGAAGTTAAGTGAAAATTCAGATAGAGAGGAGTGATAGGATGGGATTTGTCATTCTGTCTTTGTACATTAGTTTTGCTTTTGATGTCCTTGTCGTTGTTGTTGTAGTCATTTTGTTAAGAAAAAAATCGTATTGTTTTCACAAATTAATTTTAAAAATTATGATTCACAATTTTCAGCTATGTTTTCAGTAACATCAAAGTATAAGAGGGCAATGCAATCAATCAAATAACTTTTTTGTCGAAGGGAAAAATAAAAGGTTAGATAAAACAATCAAAAAACTATAAGAATAATAGAGAGAGGCATGTGAGTGATGGGGTCGAGGTGGTGTGGCTGGTTTTGAGAGAGAGGCAGAGAGACTTGTGACAGCTTTGTTGTTATGTTTCCTTATCTTCTCTCTAACCACGCAAAGCTATACATATGATAATTGATAATGCGACCAAGAGTTGTGAAGCCCCACGACTGATATTTTTATTTTCTTACTCACTTCTCGATGATATGTTCCCTTCACAATGTTCCCAAACGATATTTCATAAAACTTCTGGTGTGTATTTAGACAAAGAATCTACTAATGCCAAATGGAGCTGGCTAGGGATTCATTGGATCGGCTTTAAAGCAGATAGTGCTGGTTTGAGCTCAAATAACTAGCTCATGGGCCTTTATTTTCTTCTTATTGGTGAAAGCATAAATTATGACATAGATTCTTTTTATTTTGAGTCATCTCCAACCCAACCCTATTTTCTCTTTAATATTTTCCTATAAAATAGTAATTTTATTATATGTTAATTTTTTCTCCAATGATATGACTCTACAATAGAATTACCTATTATAAAAAATATAAAGTAAAAATAGAATTGCATTGGAAATGGTCTAATTGTGACATGAATTCTAGTTTTCACTTTTGTTGCCACATTTTAAACCTTTTCTCATTTTAGATGAAGAGCATAAATTTTAATACAGTTTAGATACCTTTCATTTATTTCATTGACATGTAATTTGTGTTAAAAAGTGATAAAAAGACAAATCAATGTAACATTCGTGTTAATTTTCAGTAAGAATGCTTTATGTCAAATGAAAAACATGAACTCCATTATCCTTGTCTCTATCAACTCTAATGACATTGTTTGGTGTAATTAAATCCTTTTTTTTTCTATACAAATTCTTGTATGTGACATGAGAAGTACTTTTATGTGATAATGATCATTCAATTCTTAAAATTGCAGCTAACTAGTTTAAGATTAGATATTAATTTTAATAATAATGTTAAACATATTATAAATATTAAATAATTTAAAATGCTCAAAAACATAGTGCTGTACAGTCAAGTCAAAATTTTATTTTTTACTATTAAAGATTGAAAATTTTCTTTAAAAACTAATTTGATTAAATATTGTATGTGTATTTTTAGTTTTTTTTTTTAAGTTTTTGTTGAGTTTTTTTTTGTGGTCAACGTTATAGCCTAATCGTATTTGATTCATCTGATTTTTCTATCTCAAATGCTTTTTTGACCACCTATTTGATTAGTTCATATATGTGTTGAATTTTAGTTATTACTTTTTAAAAATTTCATTATATATTATAACATCTTTACCAAAAAATGATAAACATATTGCACTTCAGTGTCTATTAAATCATCACTCTCCAACAAATATTTTAGGTAAAAGAAGATGAATTATCTTATATTTATGCTAGCAATAGCTATGTGTTTTGGTTTGAATGAAGGTATTGTGTGTAATATTGATAATCGGAATCTCCCACAATGTCTAGGGGTATGCCTCATGAACACTTTAGAATTTCAAAATAAACTCAATCCACTAATCCAGGTAGTATTCTCAAAGTTAATTGCTCATCCAACAGAAATGAAGTTGATGATCTTCACGAGGTAAAAGTTAATGATAAATATCAAATTTTTCTTAGCGAGATATAAGAAAAAAAAACTGTATGGCGCTGTCTCTTACGATATGGACATAAAGTCAAAAAATTTCAAATAATATGGCATGCATACAGAGGAACCAGTGACCCTTGATATGGTCAAAAATGTTCATGGATTGCTAGAGTTGATGGGATTTAAAAACATGACTTTATTATCAAATAAAAATAACAACAACTTTCAAGTGATCAGGTGAGTGTTTTGTATTCTCAATCAATTTGCAATCTACTTTTATAGATTAGATTATGTAAACAATTGATGAGGGTGTCTGCCAACTTTTCTATGAAATGGTTGGAAATTTTCTTTGTAAATGGAAAGTTATGATTGAGTATAATTAATTTACCTATTCTCTATTATTTTAAATGATGTTTAATCAAATTTGTGCAATTAAATAATGTTTTCAATTTATTATTCAAAATAACTATACCTAAATTTTAATATAAGTATTTAAAATATATTTTTATAGACGATAAATAATGTTTTAATATTGAATAGGATCTAAACTGAAAATTATTGCATGCAATCTTGCTGAAATTATTACATTTTATTTATCAATACTATACTAGTTTAGATTTCTTTTTTTTTGGAATAAAAATACTACTAGTTTCAAAAAAATATTTAATAATAATGTTTACATATTGTGATGTACAGTGAAGTCAACCTTTTCTTTTTTACTATTAAAGATTGGAATTTTTTTCTTTGAAAACTAATTTTATAAAATATTTTACGTGTATTTTTAATTATTTTTTGGTTTTCCGTGGTCAACGCTATAATCTAATCTTATATGATTCATCTTATTTTTTGACCTTAAACCAATTAAATATTTTTTTTAATTTTAGTCATTACTTTTTAAAAATTTAATAAAATATTAAAACATTTTTACTAAAAACTATAAATATATTGCACTTTAGTGTTTATGAAATCATCTTTCTATGACAAATATTTTAGATAAAAGAAGATAAATTACGTTATATTTATGTTAACTATTACTATGTATTTGGGTTTAAATGAAATTATTGTGTGCAATATTGATAATTTACATTTTTTTCACAGTGTCTAGGAGTCTGCCCTATTAGTAGTTTATAATTTTTAAAATAAACTCAATCCATGTAGTATTTTCAAAGTTAATGGTTTATCTAACAAAAACAAAATTGATGGTCTTCACAAAGTAAAAAACAATGATAAATATCAATTTTTAGCGTGATACCATAAAAAAAAGATTTTTATGTCACTGTTCCTTACAACATAGACATAAATTAAATGAAAAACTCTCAAATAATACCGTGCATACTTCAAATGAAAAACACGAAGCCCATAATTTTTAGGGATGATTGATAAGAGCTGTAACTTTATATTTTTTTACTATATAATTTAATTTGTAGATTTATTTGTTGTAGCTTTCATTGCTGTAACTTTCTAAAGCACTAATTTTTTGTTCTGAAAATAAAGCTCTCTACAACCATATTTTGATTTTGTAGAGATTTTTTTGCTGTAAAATTTTTAAGTGAAAAAAAACTCGATTGGTTGACATATATAACTCTAGATTAAATTGTGGATGTCTAAAACATCTACAACCATGACTAATCATCTTATCTCTATAAACTCTAATGAAATTGTTTCGTGTAATTAAATCCTTTTTGCCATACAAATTCTTGTATGTGGTGGCATGAGTAGTAGTTCTGTTATGTGACCATGATCATTTAATTCTTAAAATTACAGCTAATATCAAAAGACTCAAAACCGTCCTTGCCGGAATTTAAAATTATTTTCTTATGTTTTGAAATTCATTTTCTTCCAATGCTTATGTGACAATGTGTGTGATTGGTAAATATAGCGTAAGTGGAAGTAAATTAAAGTAGCTGAATTGAGTGAAAAAAATTGAGAGTAAATAAAATAAATAAGTGTCACATCGAGCGTAACTGACATTTCCACTTCAAAAACTAAGAGGAAAATACAAATGATTGTATGACGTGTCTAGCGTAAACAATTACGCTCAAAATTTTATTACTCTTGTTATCGCTAAAAAGTAGCCAGTCAAGTGAAATGATTTTTTCGTTTGTTTACTCTATGTACTGTTTAAACAGAGTAAAGTGTACACTCAATATTACTCTACCTCCTGCTAGAGTAAAATTGTTTTTTACTTTTCTCTCTCATTTCCACCTTTCTAATTACTCTCATTTCCACCTTTTATTATTACTCCACTTTACGCCCAAAGAGATTTACCTTCGCTTAAACAGTAACCGGAGTAAAAGAATAAATTAATAATTAAATTTTTTTCCACCTGATTGGTAAGTTTATGAGCTGAAAGTGGAGTAATATATTTATAGCAGGAATAGTAACGCTATGACTTACAGTCATATCCAATAATCATTACATTATTATCTTAAATTTTTTAAAAAAGAAGCAATTTAAAAATAAACTAGATTTCCACCCGCACAACCGTGCGGGTATATATTTTCACATTTATATATATAGATATTTGTTTTACATAATTATTATATATTTTTAATATTACTCACATATTTAAATGTTTGTATAATTATGCTAAATATAATAATTTTATAGTTTTCATGCTGTAAATTAAAATCATCACATATATATATATGTTGCTTATTATATATTTGTCTTATTGAATTTGCGTTTGATTACCAAACTAAATTTTTTAATGCATGAAACAACATATATGAAAACAATTTTGTATTTAATTTATTATAATCATGATCCGTAATTCAAATCGCTAGATTTTTTTAGTAATTTTTTAATGTTTATTAATTTTATATAATAAATTACTGTATATTAAAAAGTTTAAGATAAGTTAAATTTTTATACATGTATTATATAGTTTACTAATATTAACCCGTTCTACCAACATATTATATTTTTAGCATAAATATTTTATATTTATGAAAATAAAATATGTTAACTTATCAATTTAAAATAATTTTATCATATTTTCTTCAATATAACATTTTTATTTTAAAATGATAGATATTATTATAAAATTGATAAAATAGGGTATAATTTTATTCTTTTAGTAACATTTCATTACTAATTACAAAATTAGTTGAAAATATTTATATTCAATTTATGACAATTAAGATCTTATTATAATCTTTTTCAAGAGATTTGTTAGAATTTTATTTTATTTTTTAAAAAAAATTAAAAGATTTAACAAATATTATGATTAAAGTAGTTAAAAATATTATGTATATTAGCAATAGTGATATACATTTAATATAAAATTTAAATGATGGTCAAAATAAAAATATCGCTCATAAAAAAATCATGATTTTTATTTTATTAGAAAACAAATTTGAAAAAATTAAAATAAAAATAAATATTTATTTCTAACAAAATCTTTAAAAATTATTAGTAAATTTATTTGTGAAATTAATTAATTTCATTATATTTAAATTTTCGTTTATAAACTAAAAATATATTCAATTTTAATTTTTAATTATATTTTATGATAATTTAAATTAAAACTAACTAATTTTTGAAAGTAAGTTTAAAAAGATTCTAAGAAGATTTTAAAAAGATTTTGTTAGAATATTTTAAATATATTCATTTGTATTTCAAATAAAATGATAAAGATATTAAAAGATATAATAATTAACTTATGTAAAATATGATATTTTTTAGAAATGGTCTAAACTAAAAAAATCACACATGAAAAGAAGTCATGACTTCTGTTTTAATATATAAGATAACCGTCGTTTTCATTTTTCCTCGTCTCTCTCTGTGTGGTCTCCTTCTCCTCTCACCTTTTCCTTCGCGATCCCCGTAAACCCCCCCGAAAACACTCAAACCCGATCTCCGCAAAGTCCTCTCTTCTCAACGATGACTCTCGCCGAAACCTACGCCTGCATCCCCTCGACGGAGAGGGGTCGCGGAATCCTGATCTCCGGCGACTCCAAGTCCGACACCATGCTCTACACCAACGCCCGATCCGTCGTGATCCTCGACCTCAACAACCCCTTGAAGGTCTCCATCTACGGAGAGCACGCTTACCCAGCTACGGTGGCGCGGTACTCCCCCAACGGCGAGTGGATCGCGTCGGGGGACGTCTCGGGGACGGTGAGAATCTGGGGAGCTCGCGACGATCATGTGCTGAAGAAGGAGTTTAAGGTTTTGGCTGGGAGGATCGATGATCTCCAGTGGTCGGCTGATGGGATGCGGATCGTTGCTTCTGGTGATGGCAAAGGGAAGTCTCTCGTTCGTGCTTTCATGTGAGTTGACTTCGATTGATCAGTCAAAGATTATGTTTTTTGTGCTGATTGGTGCATTGAGTTTGTTGAATTAGATCGAACTTAGTGTATCAATGATAGATTCTTGATTCGTTGCCTTGTCTTGTTTTGTTTATTGCATTGACTTCGAATGAGCAGTTTAAGTTTATGTCTTTCTGCTGATTGTTGTATTGGATTTGTTGATTCAGATCGAACTCAGTGTCTCAATGATAGATTCTTGACTCGTTTCCTGTGTATGGAGTTTGACCAATCAGTCTAAGTTTATGTTTTTCTGCTGATTGTTGCATTGGATTTGTTGAATTAGATCGAACTTAGTGTCTCAATGATAGATTCTTGACTCGTTAGCTGACTTGTTTGGTTTATTTCATTGACTTCGAATGATCAGTCTAAGTTTATTTCTTTCTGCTGATTGTTGTATTGGATTTGCTGAATTAGATCGAACTTAGTGACTCAATGACAGATTCTTGACTCGTTTCCTGTGTATGGAGTTCGAGTGATCAGTCTAAGTTTATGTCTTTCTGCTGATTGTTGCATTGGATTTGTTGAATCAGATCGAACTCAGTGTCTCAGTGACAGATTATTGACAGTTTCCTGTGCATTGGGTTCGATTGATCAGTCAAAGTTTATGTTTTTCTGCTTATTGTTGCATTGAATCTGTTGAATTAGATCGAACTTAGTGGTATCAATGATAGATTCTTGACTCGTTACCTAACTTGTTTGGTTTATTGCATTGACTTCGAATGATCAGTCTAAGTTTATTTCTTTCTGCTGATTGTTGCATTGGATTTGTTGAATCAGATCGAACTCAGTGTTATCAATGATAGATTCTTGACTGGTTTCCTGTGTTGTTTTGTTTGACTGGAAATGCCTTTTTTACCTCTGTTAGGTGGGATTCAGGATCGAATGTGGGAGAGTTTGATGGACACTCTAGGCGTGTTCTTAGCTGTGCTTTCAAGCCGACCAGACCGTTCCGCATTGTAACTTGCGGGGAGGATTTTCTGGTTAATTTCTACGAAGGTCCTCCTTTCAAGTTCAAGCTCTCAAGCAGGTCTGATGTTCGCTCCTTTTTTTTAAAGAAAGAAAATTCATTTTTGTATATCTGTGTGCTTAAGAGGTTGTTGTTGTTTGTTGATCAACAATAGAGAGCATTCCAACTTTGTCAACTGTGTGAGGTATTCACCAGATGGAAGCAAGTTCATTACTGTAAGTTCAGACAAAAAGGGAATCATATATGATGGAAAGACTTGTGAGAAACTGGGAGAACTCTCGTCTGAAGATGTGCATAAAGGTAGCATCTACGCTGTTAGCTGGAGTCCTGATGGCAAAGAGGTACTGAGCTAGGTCTATTTGTTGTAATATATTCTCACTTATTGTCTGAATCCGTTATATAGGCTTGAATAGGATGGATTAATAGCATATGATATTTGATTGTAGATGCATGAGCTATTTTCTGTTTATATGAAGACAGTGAAATATTTTCTATATTTTAATTCTTGATTATAGTATGGTTGATGCTGCGTCCGTACTCACTTTTGTATATGTTTAAATGACGAGTCAGGTCCTCACTGTATCTGCAGACAAGTCGGCTAAAGTATGGGAAATCTCGGATTCTGGTAACGGAACGTTGAAGACCACGTTGACTTGTCCAGGATCATCAGGTGGAGTGGACGATATGCTTGTCGGGTGTCTGTGGCAGAACGATCACATTGTCACTGTTTCTCTAGGTGGTACAATCAGCATATTCTCAGCAAGCGATCTTGATAAATCCCCCTTCCAGTTTTCGGGACATATGAAGAACATCTCTTCCTTATCTGTGCTCAGAGGAAATTCCGACTACATACTATCCGGTAGCTATGATGGTCTGATATGTAAATGGATGATGGGACGTGGTTTTTGCGGTAAATTGCAGCGGAAGCAAAACTCTCAGATAAAGTGCTTTGCTGCTCATGAAGAAGAGATAATCACATCTGGATTTGACAATACGGTAAGCTGGTTTTCAAATTGCTTGTATGGTCTCTTAAGATCATTCACACTTTACTCTTTAAGATATTTTACTGATAAACTAAGCAGCTTATCGCATTCTTTTACTATTTGATGCTTATCCAGATATCCAGGATTTCTTATCAAGACGGTCAGGTCACAAACGAAGAGTCTATTGGCGTTGGAAACCAACCAAATGATCTAAGCCTTGCACCACTCTCACCTGGTCTCCTTCTGGTGGCCTTTGAATCAGGAGTTGTGTTTCTCCGTGGTGAGCAAGTAGTGTCAACCATCAACCTTGGGTTCACCGTCACTGCTTTGGCTGTAACACCTGATGGAACTGAAGCTATTGTCGGTGGTCAAGACGGTAAGCTCCATCTGTATTCTGTTAATGGCGACTCTCTCACCGAGGAAGCAGTTCTTGAGAGACACAGAGGCGCCATCAGCGTCATACGTTACTCCCCGGATTTGTCTATGTTTGCATCTGCTGATTTGAACAGAGAAGCAGTTGTATGGGACAGAGCCTCCAGAGAGGTAACTAAAGATTATTTAGAACCTGACCATGAATCTCCAACACTAACACTGATCTTACATCGTGTTTTTTTTTGAAAAAACAGATGCAGCTGAAGAACATGCTTTACCATAGCGCCCGCATAAACTGCCTAGCTTGGTCTCCAAACAGCACAATGGTTGCTACGGGATCCTTAGACACATGCGTGATTGTGTATGAAGTGGACAAACCAGCTTCCACACGGATGACCATAAAAGGAGCTCACTTAGGTGGAGTTTATGGTCTGGGTTTCGCTGATGATACCCATGTTGTGAGTTCTGGTGAAGATGCTTGTATCCGGGTTTGGAGCTTAACTCCTCAATAAAGACTTGAGGTGTGAATTTTATAAATATCTCTGGAAAGGTCCTCTTTGTCTCTTTTTGAAAAAGCTTTTACTTCTTTTGAAGGCTTTGGATCTTTTGTATGGCCGTGTGTCTGTGAGGCTTTGTTGGTGTGTGCGAGTCTTGTTGTCTGCATATCTTTGTCAAAAACAATACTTTCTGTTCTTTTGTGTGTGAAAATGAGATTGTGAGTTTCTTCATGGTTCATTGATTTTTGGATGATTTTGGCTCTGATATATGTTTATCACTTCAGTTTTTTTGTTCTTTACTGAACTTGTTACTCTCTCAAGTGTCTCACTATACAACTATACCTCTGGAGAATTCATTTATAGAGTTGGACCAATCTTAAGGCTGGTTCGTGCTTCTGAGATTGCATTGTGTGACAATATGTAACATATCAAATGCAATACTGAGAAAGCTTTATCTATACATATGCAGATGCAAATAATAAGAAACCAATTGGTCTATGGGTGAGTAATGATTTTATTTGACATTCCAAATTTTCAACGCATAAAAAAAGTTGAAGCACCAAAAAGGAATATACATTTGCATTTTTGCAATATTTTTTCCTGCAAGACTATGAAGCTTATCAAAATATCGAAAAGCTTTAATTTCATCTTATCTGATTAATTGAAAAATGCAAGGAAATATGATGATGGCTGTGTTAACAAAAGTGACATTACTACCCTTTTTGAATCACACAGACGCGAGAACAAGCTAAGGGGCATATCTGTCATTTGCAAAAGCGACAGACACTCTTTTGGTTTTATCTCCACAGTCCTCGTACACTAACCGAGCAAGGGTTTTTCTCTCCGCATTTCCAGAGACTTTTCCGGTGACGACGGTCACTTTACTCTCTCCTGCCACCGCCGTTTCACCCCATCGTTCCAGCTAGGTACTCGTTCACTCTATCAAACTTCGATTCAGCTGTTTAAAGCTTTAGATTTCCCGAAATTCTGCTTTCTATTTACGGTCCTTGTTTCGTCTCCGGTGAAAATTTTGGCGATCGAGACATGCATTTGTGCTGCTGATGACATTAGCGACTCCGTAATCGTTTCGCTGACTTCGTTTAGGGTTTATTTTCCTGTGTAGGTTTCTTTAAACATGACCGATATAGACATTGAAGAGATTGAGGCCGCTGGGGAAATCGATTTACGCGACCTAGGAGAGCCCTTTCTTCAGAGCTTCTGCAAGAAAGCTGCGACGTCCTTCTTCGACGAGTACGGCCTCGTCAGCCACCAGCTCAACTCCTACAACTTCTTCATCGATCACGGCCTTCAGAGCGTGTTTGAGTCCTCCGGTGAGATGCTCGTTGAGCCGTCCTTTGACCCCACGAAGAACAAGGACCATGAGTGGAGATACGCGACGGTGAAGTTCGGAGAAGTCAGCGTGGATAAGCCTACCTTATACTCTGATGATAAGGAGCTTGTGTTTCTCCCGTGGCACGCTAGGCTTCAGAACATGACCTACTCGGCCAGGATGAAAGTTAATGTCGATGTTGAGGTAAGGAAACTGATTAAAAATATCACCTTTTTGTTCTAAATTGTGTTAATGTTGTTAGTCTTAAAGAGTTAATAACGTATAGTATGAAATATAAGGGGAAACGTTTTGGGGTTAACTTAGTTTTACTACATCTCCCTCACGTCCTGCTTACATTGTGTGTGATCTATGCGTGTATGCAATGGCTCTTATCTGTCAAACTTTTGATGAAGTTTTTGGTTTGCTGCCTTCTTATTACTGGTTATTTTGTTGTGTAACTGACTCTTCTCTTTATAAATTGACTAGGTGTTCGTTAAGAAAGTTGTTAAAAGAGACAAGTTCAAGACGGGACAAGACGAATATGTGGAGAAGCAGATACTGTCTAAGAAGACGCAGGACATCCCGATTGGTAGGATACCTGTGATGGTGAAGTCTGTGCTTTGCAACACAACGGAGAGAGGGAAGCATGTGGAAAGCTACAGAAAGGGGGAGTGTGCATTTGACCAGGGTGGATACTTTGTGATAAAAGGAGCCGAGAAGGTGAGTTACTCCAAATAGTTACATTTCCACTGTCATGGATTACTATTCTGAACTATTGGATTGTGTGTTCTTCACATAATATGCATATTGCACTTATTTGCCTAAACTGTTTCAACTGCTGACAATTTTTTTGCTTTCTTTCGTTCCAATACTGTATATATATATATATATATATATATACACTGGAAAACATATCCAAGCTGTTATACAAGTTACTAACGTGAAGAAATGTGTTTTGCAGGTCTTTATTGCTCAAGAACAGATGTGCACAAAGAGACTTTGGATTTCTAATTCACCATGGACCGTCTCCTACAGGTCCGAAACCAAAAGGAATCGTTTCATTGTGCGTCTATCAGAGAATCAGAAAGCTGAAGACTTTAAGAGAAAAGAGAAAGTACTGACAGTGTACTTTCTGTCAACTGAGATCCCAGTCTGGGTCCTCTTCTTTGCGCTGGGTGTTGCGTCAGACAAAGAGGCTGTAGATCTAATTGCTTTCGATGGTGGTGATGCAAGTATTACCAACAGCGTCGTAGCTGCGATCCAGGAAGCTGATTCGGTTTGCGAAGATTTTCGCCATGGGAGGAATGCTCTGGCATATGTTGAACAGCAGATAAAAGGCACAAAATTCCCACCTGGTGAGAGTGTGGATGAATGCCTAAGTCTGTACCTGTTTCCAGGCCTCAAGAGTTTGAAGCAGAAAGCACGATTCTTGGGCTACATGGTGAAATGCCTTTTTAGCGCATATGCTGGGAAAAGAAAGTGTGAGAACAGAGACAACTTTAGGAACAAGAGGATCGAACTAGCTGGAGAGCTGCTGGAAAGGGAACTAAGGGTGCATTTGGCGCATGCTAGAAGAACAATGACCAAAGCCATGCAGAGACACCTCACGGGCGATGGCGATCTGAAGCCTATCGAGCACTACTTGGATGCTTCCATTATAACAAATGGACTTAGTAGAGCCTTCTCCACTGGAGCATGGTGTCATCCTTTCAGGAAGATGGAAAGGGTTTCAGGTGTTGTCGCTAATCTGGGTCGTGCAAATCCACTCCAGAGTTTGATTGATCTGCGGAGAACGCGGCAACAGGTCCTGTATACCGGCAAAGTTGGAGATGCTAGATATCCGTAAGTGGAATTTCCAAAACCCCCTGCTTTGTTTGAAATATAAGTATATGCACGGTCTTACATGTTCGTCAGTCTGTTTTAGTGGTATTAGACTCTTTCATATAGTTGTGATGATGACCACTGTTTCCTGCAGATCCTTCTGTGCTTGACCGAAATTTATACTGATTTTGTTTAGATTTTACTGCCATTAAGCAATTCCGATACTGTTTTTCGTGTTTCTTTTTCCGTGAGTCACTCTATCTTGTGAATTTTTCCTGATGTCGACAATGAGGTTATCCATTATAGTTACATTGAAATGTGAGCTGTGAAATGTTGGAACGTTGTTGGGAACTTAACATTGCGTTTTTTTTGGCTTTAAAAACTGAAATGTGACTGCATTTGTTTATAATATATGCAACAGGCATCCCTCTCACTGGGGCAGAGTATGCTTTTTGTCAACCCCAGATGGCGAAAATTGTGGTCTTGTGAAGAACCTGTCTCTCCTTGGACTTGTCAGCACTCAAATTATGGAGCCTGTGGTGGAAAAACTCTTCGATAGTGGAATGGAAGAGCTGGTGGACGATACCAGTACACCACTGAGCGGGAAGCACAAGGTTCTCCTCAATGGAGACTGGGTTGGAGTATGTTCAGATTCTGACTACTTTGTTGCGGAGTTGAAAAGCAGGAGGCGTCAAAGTGAATTACCTCGTCAGGTATCTCCTGTTTTAACAAATTTCTTGTATTGTATTTACCTTGGATCTTATTACAGTTCTCAAATGTTTTTATGTCATTCTTTGCAGATGGAAATTAAGCTAGATAAAGATGACAAGGAGGTACGGATTTTTACTGACGCTGGCAGACTTCTCCGTCCCCTCATGGTTGTGGAAAATCTCCACAAGTTGAAGCAAAGTAAACCATCGAAGTACACCTTTGAGCATCTTCTTGACCAAGGGATTCTCGAGCTGATCGGGATTGAGGAAGAAGAAGACTGTACCACCGCATGGGGAACCAAGCAGCTTCTGAAACAGCAGAAGAGTTACACTCACTGCGAACTGGATTTGTCCTTCCTGTTGGGTGTGAGCTGTGCGATTGTGCCGTTTGCGAATCATGATCATGGTAGGAGAGTTCTCTACCAGTCCCAGAAGCATTGCCAGCAAGCCATTGGGTTCTCCTCAACGAACCCTAACATCCGCTGTGATACCCTGTCCCAGCAGCTGTTCTATCCCCAGAAGCCACTTTTCAAGACAATGGCGTCAGAGTGTCTTCAGAAGGATGTGTTGTTCAATGGTCAGAACGCAATTGTTGCTGTGAATGTTCATCTCGGGTTCAACCAGGAGGACTCCATTGTGATGAACAAGGCTTCGCTGGAACGTGGTATGTTCCGTTCAGAACAGATCAGGAGCTATAAAGCTGATGTTGACAGTAAAGACTCGGAGAAGAGGAAAAAGATGGACGAGGTTGTTCAGTTTGGAAAGACACACAGCAAGATTGGCAGAGTAGACAGCCTAGATGATGACGGGTTCCCCTTTGTTGGTGCTAATATGCACAGTGGTGATATTGTCATTGGCAGATGCACCGAGTCTGGGACTGATCACAGCGTGAAACTGAAGCACACTGAGAGAGGGATAGTGCAGAAGGTGGTTCTATCATCCAATGACGATGGGAAGAATTATGCTACTGTTTCTCTGAGACAGGTAAGTTCCAGATCATACCTTAGTGAGCTGTGTTTCAAATAACGCATACCTTTGAGCTATTATAGTGTTTCCATTGATCTGTCTTTTACATCTTGCAGGTTCGTTCTCCATGTCTTGGAGATAAATTTTCCAGTATGCATGGCCAGAAGGGTGTTTTAGGCTATATAGAGGAGCAGGAGAATTTTGCTTTCACGAATCAAGGCATAGTTCCTGATATCGTGATCAACCCGCATGCATTCCCTTCTCGGCAAACACCGGGCCAACTCTTGGAGGCTGCTCTCTCCAAAGGAATAGCTTGTCCTATGCAAAAGAAGAAAGGCAAGTCTGATGCATACTCCAAAGTGACACGCCATGCCACTCCTTTCTCCACTCCCAGTGTCGATGACATAACCGACCAGCTTCACAGGTACCTTCTTCACACTGCCACTTGGTTTGATCATTGTCTGCATAGTGTTGAAAAGGACTGAAACAGTACAGGGATGTGTGCTAAAGTCGGTAGATAATCTGAGCGTCATTTGCCTTGTGATTATGTGATTTTATTGAATATGTTTCATTGAAACTGTACAGGGCTTTGTGCTAAAGTCAGTAGATAAACTGAGCGTCATTTACCTTGTGATTATGTGATTCATTGAATGTGTTTCATTGAAACAGTACATGGCTTTGTGCTTTAGTCAGTAGTAGATAAACTGAGCGCCATTTGCCTTGTGATTATGTGATTCTTTGAATATGTTTCATTGAAACTGTACAGGGCTTTGTGCTAAAGTCAGTAGATAAACTGAGCGTCATTTACCTTGTGATTATGTGATTCATTGAATGTGTTTCATTGAAACAGTACATGGCTTTGTGCTAAAGTCAGTAGTAGATAAACTGAGCGTCATTTGCCTTGTGATTATGTGATTCTTTGAATATGTTTCATTGAAACAGTAGGGCTTTGTGCTAAAGTCAGTAGATATAACTGAGCGTCATTTGTCTTGTGATTAACTGAATGTGTTTCGTAGATTATTCTTGATTCTTGACACCTGATCCATTACGGATTGTAAATGTTTGTCTGTGGTCTCAGGGCTGGCTTTTCAAGATCGGGAAACGAAAGGGTCTACAATGGAAGAACAGGAGAGATGATGCGTTCACTCATCTTCATGGGCCCAAATTTCTACCAGCGACTCATCCACATGTCGGAGGACAAGGTCAAGTTCAGGAACACCGGACCAGTTCACCCACTCACGCGCCAGCCAGTTGCAGACAGGAAGAGGTTCGGCGGAATCAAGTTCGGAGAGATGGAGCGAGACTGCCTGATTGCTCACGGTGCATCAGCGAACCTGCACGAGCGTCTGTTCACTCTGAGTGACTCTTCACAGATGCACATCTGCAGGAACTGTAAAAGCGCAGCGAACGTGATCGAGAGGGTGGCGAGCAGTGGAAGAAGGATCAGAGGACCGTATTGCAGGCTGTGCGAGTCTCCGGACTATGTGGTGATGGTGAACGTGCCGTATGGAGCTAAGCTTCTGTATCAGGAGCTGTTCAGTATGGGCATCTGTCTCAACTTCGAAACCAACCTCTGCTGAATGTCTCAGCCTTATGTTTATATCTATCGGCTAATAATAACAACACTATGTGTGGTGGCTTAGAGCCTTAGACCATGGTATTGTGTAGTTTGACTCTGTTTCGGTTCGGGTGACGTGAACCCTAAGAAACCACAAAACCCGGTTTATTTTGTGAGCTTCGACTCTCTTTATCGCTAATGTTAATCGACTTAACCGGTTTTCGTTTTGTCAATTTTAACCGGTTTATAATCCAAGTTTATGGGTATTTTGAGTGTGTATTCATTTGAGCCGATTTGCGTTTAAAATATAACAAATTATATATTTTATGAAATTAAATTGAATGTTGCTAAAATTGTAATTTTAAAATTTAATTGTTAATAAAAATATTTTAAATAGTAAAATTGAGAAAAAATATGGTAATTTAAAGACATTTTAGTGAAGTTTATTAGTTAAAGATATCAAAATTCAAATCTCAATTTCAGATAAGATTATACATTGCTCTAACTAAATCATTTTTTATTTCATAACTCACCTAAAAGCTAAAGATAAATAAAAAAATTCTTAAAAAATCAATACAAATGAACAAAGTTGAATACAGCTCGCTTTGTTTTCAAAATTCAAAAATATGGGCCTAAGCCCATTAACAAAAGGTTAGCGACCCGGACCGACCCGATTGGATCCGTATGATGCTGTGCCGCCTTAAAAGGCTTCTTCTGGTTCTTCCCGGAGGAGGCGCAAGCAAAGGTGCCAATAAACCTTTCTCTTGCAGCCGTTTCGTTTCTCCCATACACGTTTTCTCAGCTCGCTGTAACGCCATGAATCGCGGAGCCTTGTTCGAGTCTGATGACGATGACGACGAAGAAGAAGACGACGACGGCATCGGTGAAGATCTCGAAGACTTAAGACGCGCCTGTATTGTCCCCGAGTCCAATTCCGATGATGTTATTGCAAAATCCGGTGAGGGAGGAGGCGGCGGCGGGGGAGAGATACCGTCGGATTCGGAGAACGAAGACGACTTCGAGATGCTTCGGAGCCTCAAGAGCCAATTAGCTTCGTCGACGGGTCCTCCCGTGGGTTTTCCACTGCCTTCGGATTCGGAGAGTGATGACGACTTCGAGTTGCTTCGTAGCCTCAAGAGCCAGCTGGCATTGTCCATGAATGCGCGCCTTCCTCCCATGAGTCTCTCCGATGACGACGACGAAGATGATGATTCTTTTGAAACGCTTCGTGCTATTCGTAGACGATTCTCTGCTTATGCCAATCTCGGTGAGCTCAATGTGATTTCTAATTCTTGTTTTTTAGCTATCTGATTCTTTAGATACTGTTTCAAATGGATTAAGATAGTTTTTAAGATTAATATGCTTGATGCTTTAGTGGTAACTTCTTACTATTTGTTTGTGTAGATCAAGATGGAGCGTTTATGAATGATTCTCTCGGGAAGAAAAAGCAGGTACATGCCTCGGACAATGAACCTTCAAGAGAAATATTGAGTAGGTCTAATACTTGTGAAAGCTTTCCAGATCAGGGGAAACAAGCTGGTGATTCTGTTGATTTACATGAAAACTCTGCCATTGCTACTCTTGACCCGACATGCCAGTCATCAAGTTTCCCTGAAGCTGCACAAGCCTTTGTTGAGGCTATCCGGAGGAACAGGGCGTATCAGAAGTTTCTTAGAAAGAAGCTGACTGAAATTGAAGCGAAGATCGAGCAGAACGAGAAGCACCAGAAGAATGTTAAGATAGTTGTTGACTTTCAAGCTTCTTGCAAGAGGATAACTAAACAGGCGCTTTCTCAGGGGAAAGATCCTCGTCTCCAGTTAATCTCAACACCAAAGTGTGGGCCTCGTGATAGCTCAGAGGTAAGCGCATTTTGATCATTCCTGCCTCTGCAGTTCAATAGTCCTTAGAAAAGTATTGCTTACGCTTTGACCTGGTGGACAACGTTCCTTTTCTTAAATTCTGTTTGTTTTCTTGTAGGATAATGATAAAAAGATATCTCCTTTGACGTTTGGTCCATCGGAAAACAGTTGTGTTGAAAACTATAGGATGGCAATAAAGAACTATCCAGTTTCAGTGAATCGCAGAAGTTGGTCTACTGAGGAGAACGAAAATCTTGCAAAAGGTCTAAAACAACAACTTCAGGAAACACTGCTTAATGAAGCTATAGAACGTTACAGGTACTGCTCGTTCTTTCCCTTTTGAAGTGCTAACATATTCTGGTGCCTAGTACTGTTAAACTTGCTATTGATGATACGCAGATACATAAATAGTTTTAAGTTTTCATTAAGAATTGACTGACAGTAATTTTTTAACAGCGACTTGGAAGGATCTTCAGATGATATAGAGACCATTAATGAATCGATCAAAAATCTTGAGATCACACCAGAGATGATGCGGCAGTTTCTTCCGAAAGTGAATTGGGATCAGTTGGCCTCAATGTACGTCAAGGACCGTTCTGCTGCAGAATGTGAAGCTCGGTAAGTTCATCCTCTAGTAAGATAAATCAGCTTTCAGCCATATGCACATTGTATATGCTTGCATTCTCTTCATTTGAGAATTTGATGAATTTTCTTAATTTTATGTTGTAGGTGGATGAGCTCGGAAGATCCATTAATCAACCACGATCCGTGGACTGCGGAGGAGGAAAATAACCTGCGGGTAATTATCCAAGAAAAGGGTTTTACAGACTGGCTTGACATTGCGGTGTCACTAGGGACAAATAGGACCCCCTTTCAATGTTTGGCTCGATATCAGAGAAGCTTGAATGCAGACATATTAAGAAAAGAATGGACTGCAGAGGAAGATGACCAACTCCGCGCAGCAGTGGAGTTGTATGGTGAAAAAGACTGGCAGACTGTCGCAAATGCATTAGAAGGACGGGCTGGAACTCAGTGCTCTAATAGGTCAGTTACTATCTTTTACGTTCACCCATTTCTTTATGAATTAGATAAATTTAGAGATTCAACAGTTTGCTGGCAGTTTTTTCTATTGTTATTAATTTAGTGTAGTCCAAAATCAAATTGTCACAAGAGCTAATTTGTTTGGTAAAATAGTCTATGGGGTTTATAAACCACACATCAGGTCCATGTTTACTCGATGTGGGATTACGTCAATATGCAGTCATTAATGATAATCATGAAGTAGGATTGAGAATGTGTTCAGAGGTTATTGTCCTGTCATTTTGCTGTCTTAATTCAGATACTTAGTTGAATGGTTGATCTTATGCTCTTCTTCTCTATACTTTCAGATGGAAAAAGACGCTCCATCCTACCAGAACGAGGGTAGGGAAATTTAGCTCAGACGAAGAAAAACGTTTGAAAGTAGCTGTGACACTCTTTGGAGCTCAAAACTGGCATAAAATTGCTCGCTTTGTTCCTGGACGAACCTCTACTCAGTGTCGAGAGAAATGGGCGAATTGTTTAGATCCCAATGTAAATCATGGGAAGTGGAGCAAGGAAGAAGATGCAAAGTTGAGAGAAGCAATGGCAGAACATGAGATTGGTAATTGGTCCAAAATCGCTTCACATGTGCCTCGTCGTACTGATAATCAATGCCGGAGGAGATGGATGCAGCTATATCCACACCAAGTGCCTCTTTTACAAGAAGCGACAAGGTTGCGCAAAGAAGCTATTGTAGGTAACTTTGTTGATCGGGAATCACAACGTCCTGCTCTTCTCGAATGCAAGTTTCTTGCACTACCTGAGATACCTCTTGAGCCAGAACCCGAAATTGTAGCCGTGAAGAAGAAACGCAAAGCAAGGTAAGTTATTTGACTATTCATCGGACATACTAATACTCTCACACTGGTTTTATGAATCTTAATTTGCCCTTTTTTGTTGATTCAGACCGAAGAAAGCAGATGCAGAATGCGAGAGTGAAGTATCTTCTGCTGCTAAAGAGAGGCGGCCAAAGAGAAGGAGAAAAGGATTAGAGAGATGCTCAGGAGATGTATGTAGACAAGAGAATGAGACTGTCTGTGAAAATATCGAGAATCTAGACAATGGAGGAGAGGTTAGGTCTTTGGAATGGTATAAAGAGAATCAAGACAATGTAAAGGAGAAGAAACAAAGACGAAGACGCAAAAGTGTTGCAGAAACATCCAACAACAGCACAGTGACCACCGACTGCTCTCAAGTCAAAGTTGGTGTCAAGAAGCTTACGCCTAGAAGGAAAGTGTCTGCAGTAGTTCCTGTCGAGAACCAAGATGCACCAAACTAGTTTTCTTTGTTGCTCTTGAACAATTTTGTCTGTATAATAGATACGTCTAATTATAGAAAAACAATTGTTTCGTGATTTAACATCGAAGAAATTGCTTGAATTTGACTGTTACAAAGAGTAATCGAGAACATAAATAACACATTTTCTAACTAAAATTACAGGTTACAACATATTTAACGGTAATAAACTGTTCGACGTCATTGTAACTCTTTAAATTACTAATCATTGTAGTAAATAAATAAAACATACAGATGAAAACACTTTGTACATATCACTCGTGTTGTGTATGTATAACCCGAGTACAATCTCATTACTTGCTTCTAATGAACTTCCTTCGAGTGTTAACGTTTACCATTTCATTTCCTTTATTCTTCTTCCTCATCTTCTCTAGCTTCTGTCTATGTCCTTCTATATCTGTCTTAATCACTCGTTCTCTCATCTCATCCGGTAGCAGAGCTAGTCTCGAAAACTTCTTTGGTGATACAAACCCACCAAGTCTCTCTTTGATGTGGTTAAATGCAGGAACAAGGCCGCGTCTTATAAAACACCCGTCGATCAGCTCCATCGAGCTTGATTCCGGTAAAGAAACTGAGTCTTTTAGTTCCAAGTCGAAGCAGAACGGTGAGTCCTTTAACCACATTCTGAGAGAGTGAGCTTTCGCTACTAGAAGTCCTGTTCTCGTCTTGCATGGAAGAAATGGAGAGCCCATCTCCCAAAGACACGCCTTTAGGGTTTTGTCCAGGGAGATGCCGTTATACTCTGCGGTCCCTGTGATTAAGACTACTGACTTTGGAGATTCTGGGTACCCTTCAAGTGATGCATCCTGAAATGACAGAAGAATTGTAGCAGAGGTTCGTTTGTGAATATGAGAATGATTGTCAAAAGATTAATATGTGAGATGAAGCGAAGATGCAGATATTAGAGATAGAAAAATTGCCTGCATGTGGTCAAGCCATAGAGTTAGTGCAACAAGCGCTGCACCTGCTGACAATCTTCTAAAATCAGCACCCCAGTCCTTGTCCGCCACCCTGAAAGTCAAAACCAATCATTAATGTGACTGCTAAACACCTAAGCGTTTGCACTAAACAAGTGTTGACTAGTACAGGCACGAACTATCCCAAACAGACAACATATATGCAAAACAGGATCTGACCTGAAAACGTCGCGACTGAAGATACCCCTTTTGATTGCCAGTTGAAATACCCATGATGCAGTAGCTCTGAGCTCGAAAGCCCAGAGAAGATTCAAAAGAGCATTGGCAAAATTGAGAGCAGCATTGTCCTCTATGGGTTTCAGTTTCTCGAACCATTCATCCACCTCAGAAAGTAGCAACTCAGGTCTTCCGACTACAAGCCTGGTATGAATCATAAAAAACATGAGAATCAGTAACATACGATGATATTTATTATTCCTAGGTTCAGTTAAGAGATATACTATTCAAGGAATGCATCATATCATTCAAGATATGTACGGAAACTTGGAATTCATACCTGATAGGAAGATCAAAACCAATATCTTGAAGAGCTTTCAGCAGCAACATGACTTCATTTTTGTCCTTGGAGAAACTCGCCGCCCTAACAAAGCAAGTCCATATCCTGTGGTCTGGCTCCAGGCCTTCTCTCTTCATTTCCAATAGCCTTTCTATTCCACTGTTATAATCTTTGCTCCGAAGGTAAGCATCAATGACTGAACTATATGGCAGCGTTGTTAGTTCCACTTCTGTTTCTTTCAGGTTACTAAGAACTTTTTCCGCTTCTTGGGGCTTTCCTGAAGAACTATATGAAACCATTAGCAGATGCATCGTAGCAAGCGTTGGTTCTATTCCCGCACTCTTCATCATTTGAAGCAGCCTCTCTGCCTTAGAGTCGCTCCCAGAATCTCGGGATATTTTCATCATCGTGTGGTAAAATGAACGGTCTAGTTTATAACCTTTGGAGAGAAGCTCTTCAAACAGCTGTTCAGCTTGCTCAAGGCATTTTTGCTTACCAAAAGCTGAGATCAAACTCTTGTATGTGTCCAGTTTTGGCTCAAGACCAATATTTCTCATTTGCTGCATAAGCAAGTACCCTTCTTCTGGCCGTCTGTCTCTACAATACATTATAATGAGAGTATTGTAAGTGGTCTCATCTGGTTCTAGCCCCGTTTCTTTGATCCTATGGTACACTTGAACTGTTTTCTTGTAATCCTCGATAGCTGTATACATCTTCAGCATGGAATTCCATATCGCGAGCTCGACCTTGAAGCCAGCTTCTTCCATTTCAGAAACCATAACTTCGGCATCTCTGACTCGTTTCCCTTTGCAGAAAAGCTCAATCATCATCCTATAAAGGCGAATTGTTGGCAAGTAACCAGCAGCCTTCATGCTATTATATATCTTCTTTACCTCAAAGATATTTCCAACTCGAGCAAATGCGTCAAGCATCAAAAGAATGGAGCTTTTACTAATCTTGAAACCCATATCTTGCAACTCTTCAACAACAACGTATAGCTCCTCAAGCCTTCCATCTACACACAAAGCATGCAACAGAGTGTTGATGGATTCAACACTTGGAGACGGACCATCCCTCATCATAGTGTTAAATATAGCCCTTGCCCGCTCGTAACAGCCACACTCAGCATAAGCCGTCATCAAACTGTTCCATGTCTTGAGATCAGGGATTCGTCCACTTTGTCTTAAGTTGCCAACCACACTCTCTGCTTTTTGCCATAGATTTAGTTTTCCATAAGCCTCAATGATATCGGTATACGTAGGCGAACAAGCGAAGTGGAAGCCTTTTGTCTCAGCCTGAGTAACCACTTGATGAGCTGTCTCTGGAAAGCCAAGCTTGCAATACACACCAACCATGCTTTTACCAACACTTTCTGAAGCTTCACAGCCAGACAGTCTCAGGTCAGAGAAAACTTGAGAAGCTTCTGCGTAATGTTCATTCGCTACACAGCAGTGTAATAAGGACTCATACATGGTGGAACTGCCAAAACTCCATCCATGAACACATGCGCCAGTAAAGTATTCTTCTAGCGCAGCAATTATATTGTTAACCTTACAATGTAGAACAATTAGTGCTTCGTTTATAAGCAGCCTCGATCCACTGGCGTGTTCTTTCAAAAACTCAAGTAACTCGCACGCTTCTGAATGCCTGCCTGATGAACTGTAGGAACCCAGGATAGATAACAGAGTGTCGTTTTGCAGTTCATAGCCATTGGTGATAGCTACTTTCAACTGTCTAGCAGCAAGATCAAAGCATTCGCCCTTAACAAGAACAGAGGAAATCTCTAGTGGGTTCATGCCACACAGTTCTTCCATATCTCTGATGGTTTTCTGAATGTCTTCTTCCCTGTTTTCCTTCATAAGTCCAAGTATCATCAGCTCATACAGACTGTGAGTCGGTGTATGACCATCAGAAATCATATCACGATATAAAGCCCACGCCTTTCTTGTCTCGTTGCCTCTTAGTAACACATCCAACATTACAGAATACGCCAAATTATCAGGCTTAGTCCCTGAGCGCAACATGCAACTGAAAGTCTCTTCAGCCTCCTCTCGCTTCCCAGCCTTGGCATAACCGCAGATGAGAGCACTGTAGGTCTGCAGAGTTGGTTTGATCCCAACATCAAGCATCTCAGACATCAACGCCGCAGCTTCCACGGTTCTGTTTGCTTTTCCAAGCGAATCTATCAAAACCGTGTAAGTAATAGCATCAGGGCTTCTACCAGACAACCCTTTCATGTCCTTATAAAGCTTCAGCGCGAGATCAAGCTGCCCCTGCTTCCCATACATGTGAATGATCGTGTTGTAAGTCATCTCGTCTTTCCCAAACCCCATTTTCTGCATCGCCTCGTAAACCTCCTTCACCTTCTCCGTATTCCTCTCTCTAGCAAAAGCATAGAGCAAAGAATTATAAGTAACCGCGTCAGGGAAGTAGCCTTTAAGCTCCAGCTCCGCGAAGAGACTCTCAGCTTTCGCAGCAAGCCCGCATCTTCCGTAAACAGAGATCATAGCATTGTAAGTCCACAAGTCAGGCTGGCAACGATGCGCCTCCATGTCCTCGAAAACCTTCACAGCCCCTTCCAAATTCGAATCCCTCGAACAGGCGCTAAGCAGAGTGTTGTATGTAATAGCATCAGGCCTAAGACCAGAGTTCCTCACCATATCCAACAACTCAACGGCTAGATTGGGAGTCAAACCACCGGACTTAACCCTAGCGTTGATCAAAGTATTGAAACTAATCAAATCAGGAACGCATCCTCTCTTCCGCATTTCGTCGAGCATCTCCTGCGCCTTCGTAAACTTCCCGCTGCGCGAATAAACCCCCATCATCGCGTTGTAGACCTGAACCGTATCTCCAACCGCTGGCTCAGCTCTAGCGAAAATCTCAACCGCGAGAGATTCTTGATTC
Source organism: Brassica napus (assembly GCF_020379485.1). Classification (NCBI taxonomy): domain Eukaryota; kingdom Viridiplantae; phylum Streptophyta; class Magnoliopsida; order Brassicales; family Brassicaceae; genus Brassica; species Brassica napus. Next base: position 22,206,895 of record NC_063438.1, on the reverse strand, counting down.
CACCGCCCCAAAACGCCGAGAATCGCCGCGACCATGCGCGCGTTGGGTGAGTGCCAGTGGCGGAGGTTGAGCCACTCGAAAACCTCGAGAGCTCGTTGCCAGCTCACCGCGCCGACTGATTTGACGACGAAGCAGTAATCGGTGGGAGTCATCTGAACGAGGCGAGCGTCGAGGATGTCCGCGACGAATTGGTTAGGTTGAAGGTTTAGGATCTTATCCGTTAGGAGTTTGACTCTCTCTCTCCAGTCCTTGGCTCTTATCAGAGCGACCTTGTTCATCTTCTTCACTCTCCTTCGTCGAGTCGCCACGGCGGCTTCTTCGTTCGCCTTTTGGTGGTCGCTGGAGGCGGCGGAATCGATGAATTCGCCGGAGTCCGGCGTATCGGAGACCGGAGAAACCGGAGAAGGAGGGAGAGGATGAGATTGTGTTGAGGTTTTGGAATCATACGTCTCACGGAGGTTCAAGTGTGGCCATCGGACGGCGGGGGAGGCTCGACTGTAGGTGAATTTCTGGGTGGAAGAGCTGCTGCTGCTGTTTCCTTGTTCATCTTTGATCTCGGAAACAGTCAACGGAGTAGAACTAAAGGCGGCGCGAACGGATAAGGCGGGGGATGGAGAGAGAGGAGAAGCAAAAGCTAAAGCCCCTGCGGAAACCGCCATTAACATCTCTTAGCTAAATCCATCTGTTAGCAGGATATGTACAGTTACTAGATGAGTGAGTGAGGAAGAGTTGAAGATTTTTTTTTAAGCTTGCCGAGATAAAAACTTCTTGCTGTCTGAGATTTTGATAAACAAACAACATGCCGTTGAAACACCTTGCCGGTTTACTGTGACGTAGACGTGTACGAAGGATAAAGCCGAAAGTTCGAGTCATAACCCGAGAAGATAGAACCTCAAACCAATTCTACGATCATGCATGTTTGCTTGCAACAAAAAAAATTAAGACGTTTGGAATAGTGAATAGTAATCAAACTATCAAAGGGTAAACATTCGGACTTAGTTTTTTTTTTCTGGAATTAAACGAAAATAGAGGTTCTTGATGGGGGTAATACATAAAAAAACTTCAAAAACACGACAGAAAATTTGGTAACATCCATCTTCTTCTTATAGTCTCTAGTAACGACCAATGCCCCAGACCCTGACAACTCCATCAGTGTAACCACTGAACAGTGTGCTTCCATCTGCGCTCCAGTTCAAGCTTGTGCAGTAGTTCACCTGTACCATTTTGGAATCCAGAAACATCATCAATCCCATGAATCAAAGAAAAAAATTATGCAAAACGGAAAATGATTCATTTCTAACCAAAGTATCAAACTTTTATTAATTAACCATATCCCCAAAGTATACTTTCGCCACTAGTTTTGATGTATTCGGTAAACTAATCAAACCAAAAGTTATAACTTTTCTTAGAAAGAGTAAGAATAACGGCATTACCTTCTTCTGGTTACCAGTTCCGGCACCACCATCCTTCTCAGCCTCCGCCTTAAGGTCAACCTTCAACTCATCAACAACCGTCTTACTCTCAAGATCCCAGATCTTGATACTGCTCTCAGTCGCAGCACACAGCCAGTACCTATTGGGACTAAAGCAAAGCGAGTGAATAATCGAACCCCCCTCAAGCGAGTACAACTTCTTCCCCTCAGCCAAATCCCACAACAAGATCACACCATCTTTCCCACCACTAGCACACAACGAACCATCAGGCGACACAGCCACAGTGTTGAGGTAGCCCGAGTGCCCAGCGAGAGAGCTCTTCAGCTTACAGTTCTGAAGATTCCACACTTTCACAGTCTTATCCCAAGAAGCCGAAACAATGGTTGGGACAAGCGTGTTGGGGCTAAACCTAACACAGCTAATCCAATCTTTGTGTCCATCAGCTTCAGAGATCGTGTACTTACACTCACCAAGCGTGTTCCAAAGCTTGATCGTACGGTCACGAGAGGCCGACACGATCTGACGGTTGTCGACGGAGAAGGCCACGGAGAGGACGTCTTTCGTGTGTCCCACGAATCTGCGGGTGGAGACGCCGGTGGCTAGGTCCCAGAGACGGAGCTCGCCGTCCCAGCTTCCGGAGAGAGCGAACTGCCCGTCGGAGGAGAGGACCACGTCTTCGACGAAGTGGGAGTGGCCTGTGAGACGACGCTGGGCGACGCCGTAGGACTTGTCGTCCTTGGTGAGCTTCCAGAGGATGATGGATTTGTCGCGGGAGGAGGTGACGATGATGTCGGAGTTGTCGATCGGCGTGGCGATGGCGGTGACCATGTCGGTGTGGGCGCGCATTGTGCCTTTCAGTACGAGTCCCTCGGCCATGGTTAGGTTCTTGGGAGAGAGTTCAAAAATGGCGTATCGGAGCGAGAGAGAGAGAGGTGGAGATCTCGTGAAATGAAGCTATTTATACTCTAGGTCAAATAAATGAAACTAGGGTTTGCTGCTTATAATGGGCCGTACATGGGCCTTCTTGAGGGAATTTTTTTTTTTTTTGTTAAAAGTTTGAGGGAATTTTTGTCATTATGTTTCTGAGTTGTTTGGATCATAGGGAGGTCGGAGTAAGAAACTAACAATTAAAGGTTTAAAACTTGAGATGAATCTGATACAAATGTACAAGAGTTTCCTATAAGCACACAAAAGAAAGAAATGAGAATCTGTTCTTTATTTAGTTTTGTTTGACTATTAATTCATGTTTTTAATCATGGAGTGCACAACACACGGTGGCTTTGTGATGACCTTGGTACACCTTCACTTCTTTTCCCGCTGGCATAGACCACAACCTAGCCGTCATGTCCGATGATGCTGTGCATATTACAGAATCAAAAACCAGTTTAGAAGACTGTTCTGTCTCTTTTTAAGATGGAGATTAGTGATGATTACCTGTTACAAGAAACTCTCCATCCACTGAGAAGACGCAGTCCCATACCCATCTTTGGTGTCCTGTTAGATAAGGTTGATGAGAGTGTAAGAGAGTGTAAGAGAGCAATGGAGAATGAGAAAAGTTTATCTACAAAAACTTGGGGGAGCTCACCTGTTAAAACTTTCTCTAGTTTGAAACCATCGACGTTCCATATTTTGACAGTTTTATCAGATGATGCAGTCGCTAGATATCTGCTAACAAACTATATATAAGCGCTTGGAAGGGAGACGAACATCGGTTTATAAGAGAGTGTCAGAAACACATTACTTGTTTGCAGGAGAGAGTAGGCATTTAAGGATGTGGCCGTTATGAGCTTGCAGCTTATGAAGTGGCTCAAACTCCGTCATCGTCTGAAAACGATACAACAATTTAAATGGCAATGGCAACTATACGAATGTGACTCGAATGACTTATCATACCTGTTTTCCGCGCAACAAGCGCCAAACATAACATGTTCCACGGTTGTTAGCAGCAACAACCATAGTCCCATCCCACATAACCGTTAGGGAGCGTACAGGTGTATCAACTTCTGGTACCTATTAGTTCCACAAGAGAGATTACACAGAATCGTTTAAAGATCCTGTTTCGGTGAAAGCTAAGAAAAATGTAACAATCGTGTCAAGAAAATTACCAGTTCACAGCTACACGAATTTGCTCTGAGATCCCATACACGTATATTGCCGTTTTGGTCTCCAGATATCAACTCAGTCTGTAGAAAAAAAACGCAATGTTCATGAATAAAGACCAAACACAATGTGATTGCAACTGAGACAAATATCCTAGAAGCAAACACAAGTCTGTTAAGCGCAGCATAAACAGATCTCTTAAGTGTATACTGATGACACATGGCTTTTACAGTTGATATACCTGATTTGGGTGTAAAACAACAGTGTTAACAGCGGCAACACTCTCATACTCTCTTTGGCAACCTGGAGCCCTACATTTTGGTCTTACGAGTCAGCAAAGAAATGCACATCAACTTAAGAAGTAGCTTCAAGACAAGATATTTTTCTCCTAGCATTTGCACTTTAATGATTTAATCTATTGACACTCAACACATAGACACTAACCTCAAGTCCCAGATTTTAACAGTACCATCCTCTGATCCAGAATACATCCATTTCCCATCACACTGGAACCCCACTGCCATAACATTGTTGGTGTGTGAATCATAAGTCATCACCTGATTCAATCGCACAGAGATCATTCAACTAAAACCACACACAAACACACTGTAAATCAAAAGAAAGGGTGAAACTTTACAGGTTGAGGGCTGTTGGAATTGACATCAAAGAGACGTATATGAGGATTACAAGCTGCTGCTAGATGACGCTTATCTGGCGTTATCTCCAGCCTATTCACATGCTGAAGAAACAAGACAAGGGTTTTGTTAAAGTTGAAAGCTTTTAAGATGATCTATAGAGAGAAGAGTAAATCTCTCCTTACCGAGTCAGGATACTGAATGGTGCGGTAACAGCGACCGCTCTCGGCTTCCCAGAATCGGATCGTGTGATCGTAGCTCGCTGTTGCGAGAACCACACATGGCTGACTCATTCTCGATCCTCACAACTAGGGTTCCGCGATTGGGAGGATCGAAGATGACCGGAGAGTAGCAGAAGAAAATTAAGAATAATCAATCTTGAATAATTAAATCTGGGGGTGTTTTAGTGTTTTAAATATATGCTGGGGTTAAATTGTCATGTACAAATAAGTAAGGCCTCATTGTGCTATTTATAAATATCAGGACTGAAGTCAAATACTTCCAAATGGCCTTTACGGAAGCTATAGAGCATCATTATCCCAGTTGTTTAGCGGATGCTTATCAACTGTGGTCCCGCAAATACAACAAGCATCGCAGCTTCTGAGTCCAAATTAAGCGCCTTGTTTTTTTAGTGTTTGCACTGTTTTGCAGGCTCTACTGACGTATGCCGGTCCGCGATTAGTTTGTTTTTATTTTTTTTTTAAATCAGACAAAAAACATTTTAAAAAAATAAAAAATTAAGCACCCTATTTGGAGTGTTAGGATTAATGGTGCTTTAAGATTTTTTAGCTTTGTTACATAATAAGTATTTGCCGAAATCAGTTTAAGCCGTCTAGACGGTCTATCTTCTATAACCAAAACGATTTTTATTGAAATCCAATTTTTATACAGTTCAAATTAGTTTAAAACTTTTTAAAGTGGTTTTAATTGTTGTAAAACAACTTAAATTAGTTTAAATCGATATAAATTCGTATAAATTTATTAAATTAAATACTAATATTAGTATCAATTTATAAATTTGTCTAATTTTTTTATTTGTATATATAATTTTGATAACTAGAGCAATCAATCCTTTTATCAACACTAGTGTAAGGCTGTTCTACCGAGTCTCGTAAAATTTTGGTGTCGGTACTACAATGTTTTTCTAAAAGGATCATTTTCAGCTATTATGGGACCAATAAACAAAACTGGAAAGGTGGGTGTGAAGCAATAGTCTATCAGCTTTGCATGCTGAGATGAAATGTTTACTTTGGACAGTCTCATGTATGAGAGACATGATGATAATTTTGATACGGTTCGAGACGGACTACTCGGACCTAGTGAACATGACTACAAACCCGGTGGATTGGCTAACATTCGCGATAGTCGCGGTGTTCCAGAGATTACATGAAGATTTCAAAGATGTGAGCGTGTCTCATATTTCTCGGAGTAGAAATGGTCGGGCGGACGCGTTAGCAAAATAATCAAGAACCAAACGCTATATTTTTCCCATATAGATCAGATCCGGCCAGACGAAAATGCTTCCCATAGAATTGGCTTCTCTGACCACTACTTGATCTTAGCTTAAATGGGCGACAAAAGAAACAAAACAAAACTGGAAAGGTGAATGTTGTAGAGCTTCTTCGATTATGGTCTATGCTCTTTCTCTATTGTTTCTGTGTTTATTCGTTTCTAGCTTCCCCCTCGTATTCGCCTTTAAATTTTCGCTCTGCATTAATGTTTCTATGTTTATTTATATAAGAAAGCCCCTTTAAAGAGTGGATGTTGTTATGAAAAATATATGCTATAATACCACCTGATCAATTTGGTCCACTAGTTTAAATTGATCTTCTTAGAAACTTGCTTTAGTTTGCATATTTTGGGAGGATGGATTAGAGTGCAGGTAGTAGGGGCCTCACGTCCACCCAAATTTATTGCATTGCTTGGACATTAAAATTATGGAGCTCAGTCTGTGGTGCTCTCTGGAGTCTGGAGGTTAATAAGAGGATGGTGAGTATCATGGAGAGTGTTTATTATATTCAGAACCTTTGTTTTTCCGGTAATATTCCATTTTGTTAGACTTAGTTTCTATTAAGTTTACTAGATCCGGTGTCCGCGCTACGCGCGGATAACATGTTCAAATTAAGTAAATTTATACTTTTGATTGGTAGTTTTTTAGTTTAAGAAGTTGTTTGTTAATTTTGTGTGTTGTAGATTTAACCATAGAGTTTTGGTTTGAATGTGATGCGGTGATCATTTTCTCTTTTTTAAATAACAGTAAGTTTGAATAATATATTGTGTTGAGCAATCAATTTTCGTAGGAGAAAAGAGTATTTTTGAGTATTTAGTAGTATCGTTAGTTATCAGGCTTAAGATAACAGTTTATTCCTCTTTTGGAAGCGTTGTATGATATCAATGTCGGTGTCGAAGTAAAAGCCCGATCCAGGTGTGGTTGTAAGTGATAATTTCCCTGAAAAAGTAAATTATTTGTAAGCATTTATTTTGACATAAACTTTATGTTATTACCTTCATGTAACCGTGGAATGATACTTGTGATGATTACAATTTAGTTTTTCCTGGTAGATATGCGATTTAGCTCCCTGAAATTTTCTGCCTTATTGTTCCAGATAGTTAGACGTACCATTTTGGATCTACAAATAATGATTGTATTATATATTTATTGCTTAAAATAAATATTATTTAATAAAGTGTTAGTACCTATGTAAACGCAATGCAATGATGATCTTTGTATCTGTGTTCTTGTTATATATATATTCGGCCAACAACATATGTGATAATAATTTGCTTTTAGTGAGAAAAAAGAGAATTTATTTGTTTGCGAGACCGGCAATGGTTTTTTTTTACCTGGGAGAAAATTGGTTGCACTTGCTAAGCTAATCAACTGGGGGTAGCTTTGGGGCCGGAATATGCATGAAGGTATTGGTGGAATGTTTTCTTCAATCTGTGTAATAATTATTGTCTCATTGATATTGATTATGTATGGTTGAACTGTAAGCATGTACCATTGATTATTGGAAAGGAGATTAAAATATCTAATGTAATAAATTTTCCCTTCTTCGAACCGTTGGTACATTTTTTGTTCCTGTTGAGTGCTTTAAAGTTATCATTTCATATGTAGTTGGAATAATAAAAACATAGTATTTTTTAGACAAACCTGGATGTCAAAATAAATGAAAGGTGTTCCTAAGAAAGCATTTTTGTTTTTGTGATTTGTGATGGGCCACATCCTAATGATCCTAATGATTATTGGTTGCGGTTCGAGGTTGTCGCTCCGGTTATTGTGATATTCGGCTGCATGATCTGCACACATAACAATGGGATTTATTTTTTTAATTGTCCATCTTTTATATTTTTTATATTTTTTTGAAGTGAGTGTAGTTATAAACTTATAGTTTGTTTGTTTTTAAAAAAAATTGGATTTCTTTCCTTTAATTTAATTTAATTAAAGAATATGTATTTGAAGTGAACAGAATTTAATTTAATTATAAAAAATTGGATTTTTGAACTGAAGATAGTTTGTTTGTTTATTTTTTATTTTTATTGCCCAACTTCCTTTTAAAAAAAAAAAAGAACGAAGCATGAGTATTTGGAAGTGTTAATTTTTTATTATTTTGGTGGGTTTGCTAGTAGGTTTCAATTTTCATCGAATTTTATAGTGTATGTGTGTGGAATTAGTATTTTATGATGGACAGTGTAAAATGGTCCATAATTTGTATTTTAAAATTAAAAACATCACTACTATATAAAAGGAAAACCTACATTTGCAAACAATTATAATGATGTGCTTTTATATTCGTTTTATGGGAAATTACCACAAATAACACTTTCGTAGTACAATTTTTCATGTTTACACACTTTTACTCTCACTTTTAATAAGGGATAAAAGACAATTATACCTTTAAAGTTAACTAATCTAGACTTAGGGTTTAGAGTTGAGGGGTGGGATATGGTTTTTGGAATTTGAAATTTAGGATTATAGTATATATATAAATAAATACTTAAAAAATATATAATTTTTTTTTTAAAAATAGTTTCAAACATAATTTTTTTTTTCAAAAAGAAATTTCAAAAAAAAAATTCAAAAAAATTCCGAATTTTTTTTTTTAAAAAAAAAATTATATAAAAGTTCGAATTTGAAAAAGTATAATTCGAAAACATAATTTTTTTTTTCTATTTTTTTAATTTTTATTTTTTATTTTTTTTTATTTTTTATTTAAATAATGATTTATTATATATATAAATAACAATTGCATAAGAGTATTTTGCCACTTAATGAAGAATGTATTTTTGAAAATGTCTATTTAGTGGTGATAAAAATGAAAAGTGGTACCATGAAAATGATAAACATGTAATTTCTTTTTTTTATTAGAGTTTTGGATTAGAGCATTAAATAAATATATCAATACTAATAATTGTTTGCAATTAGTTATTAAAAACGTCAATAGAAACGTCTCCATTATAATCTCTAGAGTGGTTGGCCCGTCCTATGGTGAAAAATTTGTATCAAAATTTTTTTAATGGTTTTATATAAATTTATGAAGCAATTTAAAATTATTATAGAAAATGGTATTACATACAAACAAATAATGAATATAATTCCGGGATTATATTGTTATTTTTAATAAATATGTTTGGTTTGAATTAAAATTCAAAGATTTTAATAGGTAAAAGTGAAAATACGTCCTTTGTGAGAGAGTTATTGATTGGAGAATTTGTCTTTGATTCTGGACTTTTGTGATTCACATGTGTGTTTTCCAACTGATTTGTATACAGAGCACTTATGATGTTTGTCAACATTATGTAAAATGAGTTATTTATTCATCTATATTTTTCTAAGTAATAATTTAGATTTTTTAATATTATTTAAGCATAAGAACTTATTTCTATATCAGTCTTAGACTGTTTTCAAAAAAAAAAAATCAGTCTAGTCTAATAATGTATTGTATTCAATATACACAGTAGTAGTATTCTTTAAGGTAGAGGCTGAGTGTATTCTTGAGACATAGCAAAGGGTTACGGGATGTGGGCTGAGTGAGTTTCTAGATCTTTAGTGACACTTAGGAGTTGGACCAGCCCGTGACAAAACTGTGGGCTGAGTGAATTTATAGGTTTTTAGTGATACTCAGGAGTTGGACCAGCCCGTGACAAAACTCTGTTCCCATTTATTTGGTGAGGCCCAGTCCAATAGTGACATGGCTGAATGATTGGTGAGGATTTTTTTTGCCTATGTGGCAGTGTTTAGGGAGCTTTAATTTAGCCCTTTTTATATAGTAGGATACACATTTATCCGAAGTCCAAAAACCAAACTAAACTGAACTGTGTTTGGGTCTTATCAATTACATGAGCAAATCTTATATCTATAACAAAAAAAAACAGAGATCAAACCAAAATCGAATCAAAAACCAAATGGATGTCTAAATTTCTATAAATAATTTATATATTCATAAATATAAACTATAGTTAATTTTAAAATAATCAAATATTTCTAAAATACTATTTATAAACTGGGCTACCCGAATAATTCTTTACATAAATAATTAAAATTATCCAAATTCTTATCTGAAAATTCAAAACAAAATTAATATTTAAAAACTCGAAATTTCTGAATTTTTAACCCGAATTAACTGAAAACATGAACAAAAAAAAACTATTTCATATACTAGATGATTCCAACTTTTTATCCAAAACCAAACCAAAAACCAAAATAATCGAACCAAACCGAATTCCCTAAATACTTTCAGGAAAGAAAGTTCAAATTAAACTTCTTCCGACGTGTCTTTTCCATTCATGAACTCTGTACGTATTTAAATTTAGAAAAAAAAAACAAATAAACTTTAGAAATCGTGCCATAACATTGTTGGTGTGTGAATCATACGTCATCACTTGATCCGTATTCACAGAGACCATTCAAGAAAAGGTAAAAGCACCACACATATTGTAAATCAATAGAAAGGGTGAATCTTTACAGGTTTTGGGCTGTTGGAATTGACGTCTAAGAGACGTATATGAGGATTACAAGCTGCAGCCAGATGATGCTTATCTGGAGTTATCTCAAGCCTATTCACATGCTGGAGAAAGAAACACCTAGCCCCAATAGAAAAAAAAAACGTATCAGTTTGTGTTCCGTACAGACAATAATCCCGACAAGAAAGCTTTAAGATTGAAGCAATCTCTAGAGCAGAGTGTCTCTATGTATGGAATGTTTAAATGTTTTATAGCTAAGTTATTTGCTCGTTACTCAAAAAAATAACATAAAATAAAATAAAATTTGCTCGTTACTCTCTACAAAACATACGACTTTCTATGTGAATAATGATCAAGAAAACCCTTTTTTTTCTATCTCTAAGTATATTTTCATGTATTAGATCATCAATCCTTTAATCAACACTAGTATATGCTATTCTATTGCAAGTCTCTGAAATGTTGGTGTCAGTACTACAATTTTTTTTTTAAAGGATCATTTTAGCTATTATGGTACCAATTTATAAAATTGGGAAGGTGGATGTTGTTATGAAAAATTATGCTACAATAACACCTGTTCATTTTGGTCCTACACTAGCTTAAATTGATCTTTTTAGAAACAAGCTTTAGTTTGAATATACTGGGAGGATGAATTAGAGTGTAGGTAGTAGAGGCCTCACGTCCCACACGTTTAAGGAATGAATTTGTTTTATCTGGTTTGATCTTTTCGAATGCGAACTAAAGCTAATTTGAATTTAGGGCCTAAGCCCATTATATAATATCCTATATATAGTCTTTTGCCCTAAGAATATATGTCGCAAATATAGATGGGCGACGACAGGAAGATCAAAGGAGCTGTAGACAGGATCAACAACTTACCAGATGTGATCCTCCAACACATACTCTGCTTTGTTCGGACCACCAAAGTAGCCATCAGTACTTCCCTCTTGTCTAGACGATGGAGGCATTTATGGTGCGAGGTACATTCTATCTCCTTAGATGTGGATACACTGACGGCAGCTTCTGTAAACGAAACCCTAACTCGATATACGGCTCCCATGACGAAGAGTTTTCATCTCATTTTAGAAAACATAACGGAGAACATACCATACATCGACAGGTTGATCAAGTTCGCCATGTCACACAACTTTGAGAATCTTTCCCTGGATTTATGTTCTTCTTATGAAGAGTTTAAGCTTCCTGATTTCTTCTACAGTAGTGATTCTTTCAAGCAACTCAAAATCTATTCTCATAAGATTGTTCCCTACTGCACTGTGTCTTGGACATGGTTGCAGAAGTTATCCTTGAGATTCTGTAGACTCTCTGATGAATCTATGTCTAAGATTATATCCGGTTGTCCTGTTCTTGAAAACTTAACATTGTATGACTGCTATAAACTAAAGGTTCTTGATCTCAGCAAATCCCTACGTTTGAGAACATTAGTAGTACACCGTAACATGGGGGCTGAGGGTCCAAGGCAGATTGTGGCACCACATATCCACTGTCTCAGATTGTTGCACTCGCAGTCATCGTGTACTTTGGTTGATGTCGCTTCTTTAACCGAAGCTAAGCTGGACATTTGCTATGCCCTAAGTAACCCGAACTTCAAGTTCAAGGCTGAACCTCTCCAATTCATGGTGCTAAAAAATCTAGAGAAGTTACAAAACGCAGAGAAGCTTACGTTTGGTGGAAACTTTGTTAAGGTATTTACGCTTTTTTGGGGGGCTGATATTATTGCATTGTCTAATGCCTAAAAGTTAGTTGGTTGCACGGTCACCTTTTCTATATGGATTAATTAGTTTTTGTTAGTCTGATTTTCTATTTTTCAAAGAACGTTTGAAAAGTCTTATATGTAAAAAGCTCGGTACTAATCAATTTTCATAATCTTTTTTGTTCTTTCTGTTAGATTTTATCTCTGGCTGAGATTCGTGGTGTTCCTTTCCCTATTCTCAAGGTCAAATCATTGACTCTTGATACTGTGATCTGTCAGTATGTTATTCCTGGTATAGAAAGGTTGTTGCAAAACTCACCTGATTTAGAGAAGCTAATAGTACGTGAAAGGATTTACAACTCGATGCCGGTAAATTCATTATCAACCTCTTTTTCTAGCTATTATCCAAGGACCGTCTTTGTATCTTATTTATGTTTTACAGGGGGAGCATCTTGACCAATACTTGAAACTAATGTCCTTGAGTCCGGATCAATGCTGGAGGTCAAAAGATGGTTTCGCTTGGAATAAGTCTCGTTTGAATGTACAACCACAGCATGTAACTTCATTCGTGGAACTTGTGCTTAAGAACACAGAGAAACTACACAAGATGGTCGTACTGCTGGATGAACGTTACCTTACGTTTGAAATCGAAGACGTGATTCCAACACTTCCTCACAACAGAAATGTCACCATTGTGCTCTCCTCCACTAACAAGCCTATGGCATCAGAGGAGTGGTGAATCATAGGGGTTAAAGTCTTTGAGTGTCATTGAACATTTATTTTTGTTTTATATAACTTGTGTACTTTATTTAATATCTACATTTCCCTAACGAAAACACAGTAGAAGTCGCCTTTGATTTGGTCACACAAATTTCAGGCCATATACAAGTCGAGTTCTTCAGAGTGTATCAAAAGGAGATGTGAATATTGCCTAGGTTTTAGTTAGCTTGTGATAAAAGTTTTTATGAAATATATCTAGAAGCCCCAAGGGACACAGACATGAAGTGAAGAAGATGAAGCGACATGCAGCTGTGCAAGACCAACTCCTGCTTGATTCTCTCTTTTTTTCTTGTATCTTTTCATTAGCCTTTATGTCCTCTTTGATCTGACAAGTTAAAGTTTCCGTTTTTATATGTATCTAGACCTCTTTGTAGTAGTAAAACTTTTTGTACCACTTCTGACTTCTTCTTCCTATAATGGCGTGCCACCACCAACATCTCATAACAACATCCGCTAAATATAACTTCACTCACCCTAATTCCAAACAAATCCAAATGAAAAACTGTCCAGTAACACATATCCATCCAAATATATATATATTGGCCTTTCCTACCAGAAACATGGAAGCAAAAAGAGTGAGTAACAATGGAGCCAATCAATAAGGTAAGCGATGCTAAATTAGAAATCCATAGATTCAAACATAACACTCTGATTCTCTGAATATAAATAATTTAACCTAAATGCAACAAGTATAATACCTAAAGTGCCCAAAGAGCAAGCAATGGTCTTAGGGTTGATATTGCACACAACCCACCCCTCTGTCTCTCTAATGCTAACAAGCACGTGGGATAGTGCCTTAAACACCACCCTAAGACGATTTATTGGCCTCCACGAGACTACAGTTGAACATACCGACTAATCTGTTCCCGACAAAAAAAAAAATTATAAAAAAGTTCGAATTTGAAAACATATAATCTAAAACTATAAACAAAAATTTATTTTTATTTTATATATCTAGGGTATTAGTGTTATTTTACCTATTAAATGAAACAGTTTGGTCATTTTTCTCTTTGTGGTCTATTTTTGTGACCAAAACTTGAAAATGGTCTATTTAGTAGAATTACCCATTTATATTTGTCTAAATATCCAATTATGTCTAACATGTAAAAAGGCAACAATCAACGTTAAATCCTATAATTTTCTATTTTTGGTTTATCACAAAACCTAATAACTGAAATCAACACAGCTGATTTACACTGGAATAAAAGACGCATCGAAGAAGTCTTACCCGCATTCAGCTCACATATCCAATGCCTTAGACCTAGTAAGAAATGCTCCGAAGATATCTTTATCTGGCAGCCACTCCAGTCTGGAATCTAAGTTCACCCCTGGAGTTTGACTGGATAAAAGACATCTGGTCAGCTAACACTTCCCCAAACTCAAGGTGTTCCTATGGTACATATGTCAAGGAGCGCTATCAATCGAAAAAACATAGAGAAGTGTGGGATGATGTCACAATCCCTCTTCCCTCGTTGCAAGATGGTAGAATGATCGATGCATCTATTCTTCCACTGGCCCTTCGCGAAACCAGTATGTCAACACATCCCCCTCCAACAATCAGTTCACATAGCTGATGATTTGGATACTAAAAGCGCTATGGTTGGCTGAGTTAGAGGAAGAATTTCTGAAGCAACGTTCAAAAATCCACTGGCTTGATGTGGGAGATGGAAACAATAAATTCTTCCATAGCTCAGCGAAGATTAGGGAAATAAGGAATGCTATTTATGAGATAGTGAGGGCGGATGGATCGATTACCAAGACAGATGATGAGATCAAAATAGAAGCAGAGAGTTTCTTTGCTGAGTTTATGATGCTACAGCCGTTGGATTTTGAGGGAGCTTCAGTGGAAAGATTGCAGGAGTTATTGGGTTTTAAGTGTAGCGATATGGACTGTGCAAAGCTGGAGAGAGAGGTCACAAGAGAAGAAATAAAGGAGGTATTATTCCGCATGCCTAACAATAAATCCCCAGGACCAGATGGTTTTACAACGGAGTTCTTCAAGGAAGCGTGGGGAGTAATTGGAGAGGATGTCACAATGGCGATACAATCCTTTTTCATTAAGGGTTTTCTACCAAAAGGGTTGAATTCCACGATATTGACTCTGGTGCCGAAGAAAGAAGGAGTGAAGATGATGAAGGACTATCGGCCCATCTCCTGTTGTAATGTGCTCTACAAGGTAATTTCGAAGATCATCGCGAATAGACTGAAATGTGTGTTGCCTAAATTCATTGCTTTGAACCAGTCCGCATTTATAAAAGAGCGTCTGCTGATGGAGAACGTTCTGCTAGCGATGGAATTGGTTAAAGATTACCATAAAGATGATATATCTTCAAGATGCGCCATGCAGATCGACATCTCAAAAGCATTCGACTCGGTTCAGTGGCCCTTCCTGATTAATACTTTGAGAGCTTTGGGTTTACCGAGCAAATTCATCAACTGGATTTCACTATGTGTGACGTCTGCTTCTTTCTCAGTACAAGTTAACGGGGATCTAGCAGGGTATTTTTAGAGCAGGAGAGGGCTAAGGCAAGGATGTTCCTTATCTCCATACCTATTTGTGATCTGCATGAATGTTTTATCAAAGCTCTTGGATGATGCAGCTAGGAAGGGGAGGATAGGGTATCATCCACGATGCAAGAACATTGATATTACACATTTATGTTTTGCGGATGATTTGATGATCTTTGCGGATGGCACAAGGAGGTCTGTGGAGGGAATCCTTAAAGTATTTGAAGAATTTGACAAGATGAGTGGTCTGAAGATAAGTAGAGAGAAATCAGTGTTATTTATGGCGGGTACTGATCAGAGAGGAGAAGAGATGCTAAGACAGTTCCAATTTGCAACGGGGAAGCTACCGGTACGTTACCTTGGTTTACCTCTCTTAACAAAGTGCATGACCATTAATGATTTCCTGCCATTGGTTGAGAAGATCAGAAAGAGAATCAGTTCTTGGACAGGGAGATTTCTCTCTTATGCTGGGAGATTACAACTAATCAACTCAGTCATTAGGAGTCTTACAAATTTTTGGATGGCAGCGTTTAGACTCCCCAGTGGTTGCGTTAAAGAGATTGAAAGGATTTGTTCTGCGTTTTTATGGTCGGGGCCAGAACTGAATGGAAGGAGAGCAAAGATATCATGGGAGGATGTTTGCAAGTTGAAGCAGGAGGGGGGCCTGGGCATAAGACCGCTAAAAGAAGTAAATCATGTTAGCTGTCTCAAACTCATATGGAGAATACTCTCTGCTAATTCGCTTTGGGTTAGCTGGATAAAGGTCTATCTCATTCGTAAGGGATCTATTTGGACGGTGAAAGATAATACTCAGAGTGGGTCGTGGATGTGGAAAAAAATCCTAAAGAACAGAGAAGTAGCGAAGCATTTTTATAGAGCTGAGGTTCATAATGGAAGGAAAACATCCTTTTGGTATGAAGCTTGGAACTCTATGGGGCGTCTGAAGGAAGTTGCGGGGGAGGGGAGTCACATTGATATGGGTATTATGTTGAAAGCTAGCGTGGAAGATAGTCTAAGTCATCGAAGGAGGCAACACCGTGTTCAAATTCTTAACAGAATTGAAATGGAGATTGCGAAAGTTAGAGAGAACATGAGTCAAGAAGAAGATGTTTCATTATGGAAGGATGATAAGGGTAAATACAAGAGGAAGTTCTCTACAAAAGGTACATGGCTAAATATAAGAGAAAGACATCAACAATATCATTGGTATAAGGCGATTTGGTTCAAGCACGCAACTCCAAAGTACTCAGTTGTAACTTGGATTGCTATGCGAGGAAGACTAGCAACAGGAGACAGAATGCAGCGATGGGGTGGTAATGTTGATGTCTCGTGTGCATTATGCCAAGAGCCGTTGGAGACTCTAAACCATCTTTTCTTTGAGTGTAACTACTCAGCGCAGGTTTGGGAAGCACTAGTAAAAGGTATACTCTTGGACCAATATACTGTCAACTGGGAAGGGAATGTAAATTTGCTGGTGGGGAACTTGGGTTGGAGCAGAGTGAAGTTGTTTATCATGAGATATGCGCTCCAATCAACGGTTCATACCATTTGGAGGGAACGGAATAGAAGGAGACATGGAGAGGTTGCGATTCCTGCAGAGATTATGATCAAGAGACTGGATAAAAACATGAGAAACCAGTTCACAGTGATTAGAAGAAGGGGAGACAATGAGTATGGAGAGGGAATGGCTTTTTGGTTTGAAACTAGATAAACTTAGGAAGCCATAGGAGAAGAGATTTAAAAAAATTGTTATTGTTCTAAGTTTCAAAAACAATTGGATGTAAGGTCTTTTTTTTTTTGAGTTAAATTTAACATTCAATTCAAAAAAAAAAAAAAAAAAAAAAAAGCGCTCTGGTTCTGTTCCCGAAAAGTACATGTCTCCCGCCAACCGGAATCAAGATCAACGTTCTCCCATGGGTGTGCTGGTATCCATGGAATGCTAGAAACAAACTGATCTTTGAGGATAAGACAAATCGTCCTGCAGAAATTGCAACAAAAGGATTAGTGTCCGCTAGAGAATGGAATCAAGCTCAGCCGGTACAAAAACCGACAAAGCTAGCTACCTCACAAATCAGGAACGATCCACGCCGAGATGTCAGGTCCCTAACTCCGCTCTCGTGTTCAGTAGATGCAGCCTGGGACGCCACCACACACATGGCAGGAATCGCATGGATCATGAACGGACCACTGCCCCTAAACCCCTGATCAATGCTGGAGATCAAAAGATGGTTTCTCTTTGAATAATTCTTGTTGGAATTTACAATCAAAGAAATTAGATAAGAGGGTCGTACTGTCGGGTGAACGTTACCTTATGTTTAATTTTAAAGAGCACTCTCTCCCAAAAGCAGTGTCACCATTGTGTTCTCCACCAAAAAGGCGATGACATCAGATGAGTGGTGAAACATGATAAGGGTTTAAGTTTTGTGTGCCACTGAACATTTGTTTTTTTTTTTATAATATTATTAACTGGTGCACTTTATTTAATATCTACATTTTACATCGAGCCCTGTTGACTACACACAAGAAGAAGCTTTTAATTTGTTCACACAAATTTCAGGCAATATACAAGTCGCGTTCTTTAGAGTATATCAAAATCAGATGTGAATATTGCTAGGTTTTAGTTAGCTTGAATCGTGATAAATATTCTTTATCAAGTATTCTAATAAAACTACATTACAATACTATTAAAAAATCTGTGAGATAATATGAGGTTATCTGAGATTGAGAATTACTATATTAACGGTTTTAGAGAACCCTATCTAAGCTAATAAAGCTTCTAATAGACTTCTCTCTCCTCTCTCTAAAAGAGAGGAAGTTCTCTCTATCTTCCTTGTTAACAAAATTAAATCTTTCACAAGGAATAGAGAGAAAGAGAGAGATTTTATTTTTGATATGTATATTTTGGAACTGCCGTTTTCACGTACCGAAAGGCTTTGATCGATAGTTATCTTTCGCTAGGCAAATCTTAATTCCGGTTAGCGGATCTCTACTTCGCTTTGGCGATTTTTGGTGTGGGTTTTCAATTCTCAATCTGAGGTTCTGGGTTTTCATGTTTTATTATGATTGGGATTGAAAAATAAATCTTTTCCTTCTCTTTCGCTGGGCTAAAATTCATCCCGTTGATGCTTGAGTTTGATTCTTATCTTCTTTGCCGGGAGCACAGATCCCTTTTCTATGAGGCTTGTTATCTCTTAATTATTAGGAGTTTATAAGTCAACAATAGTGGAGCATCTCATATGGAAAGGACGATGGTGATGTAGGACATGTATGATTGAATTTAAGAAAGATTCAGAAGAATTGGCATCTTCTATGAAGATGGTCCAATAAAGGGTCTTCCTCTTAATTCAATTAATGTTCCTCTGTTTAAAGTCACCGGCGGTTGTATGAGTATCAAGCCTCAAGCAACGGTTATTAGCGAAAGTTTTAAATATGAGGAGTACAGTATCCAGGCGAATTTGAGGATTAAAGATGGGAACATGAAGCTCTGTCGTCGGAAGCTGCAGGATCTTCACCGGCGGTGAACCGAAGGATCAAGACTTGCATGTTTCAGTTATGCCACGTGGATGATAGATAGTTCGCTGATCTACACGTGTATCATATGTAATCGTGTTAAGCGGTAAAATTGTACTCTTTATATTTAATAAAATATGAAGTTGACAAAAAAAAAAAAGAGAACCCTATCTATAAAATCTGTGCCCTAAGAATATACGTGGCAAGTGAAGATGGCCGACGACAGAAGGATCAAAGCAGCTGTAGACTTGATTAGCAATTTACCAGATGAGATCCTCCAACAGATACTCTGCTTTATTCCGATCAAAGTAGCCATCAAAACATCCCTCTTGTCTAAACGATGGAGGCATGTATGGTGCGATATACCTTCTCTCACATTAGATGTGGATTCACTGACTGCCGCTTCCGTTACCGAAACCCTAACTCACTATACAGCTCCCAAGACGAAGATTTTTTTCCTCAAAGCCACCAAGAGGGAGGACATTCCCCACATCGATCAGTGGATCAAGTGCGCCATGTCACACAATGTTGAGAATCTGTCCCTCGATTTCCCTCGTCCTTATTATGAAGAGTATAAGCCGTTCCTGGATTTAGGTAATTCTTTTTGTGAAGGTTATAAGCTTCCAGGTTTCTTCTACAACAGTTCTTCTTTCAAGCAACTCAACATTAAGTTAAGCTTGTTCGGTACAATGGTTTCCAAGTGCTCGGTATCTTGGACATCCTTGCAGAAGTTATCCTTGAGTCGTTTTAGACTCTCTGATGAATCCATGGCCAAGATTCTATCCGGTTGTCCTGTTCTCGAAAATTTAACGTTGTATCACATCCGTGAACTAAAGGTTCTCGATCTCAGAAAATCCCTACGAAGTAAAACGTAACGGGTGGGTTCAGGGGCTAACGCAGATTGTGGCACCACATGTCCATTGTCTCAAATTGTTAAACTCTCAGTTGCCATGTACTTTGGTTGATGTCTCTTCTTTAACCGAAGCTAAACTGGACATTTGTCATGTCTCAATGAACCCTCACTTAACGGCTGATTTTCTTCAAGTCATGGCGCTAAAGATGTTAGAAAAGTTCCAGAACGCAGAGAAGCTTTCCTTTGGGGGAAACTTTATTCTGGTATTAAAGTTTTTGGCTCATATTATTACATTCTCTAATGCCTCAAAAGCGCAATTGGGTTCACGGTCACTGTTTTTTAGATATGGATTTTAATGTTCACTAGGATAAGACCCGCGCCTTGCGCGGGATTAAGTTATTATTTTTATTATATTTTAGAGAATGAAACAATAGTTTGGCTTCATTTGGATTAGGGGTGTTCAATCCGGATATCCGGTTGGTTTCGGTTCGGTTCGATTTTTTTCGGTATTTCGGTTAGTAAAATATAACTACTATTCTAAATCCATATTTACTCTGACTTTAGTCTTTCACATATTTTTGAAAGATTTGAACTGGACGACTAAATTGATCAGTCAATCTTGTTGTTTTAAATCATTAGTATTTATATATATATATATATATATATATATATTATTTAGTTTGAATATTTATTAAATAAAAATTCATATACGTTATATTTTATGATCATTTCTAACTTATTATAACAAAAAAATAATCTATTGATCAAAAAAATTTCAGAGTGGAATATTCAAATTTCTAATAATATATAGACGTTTTGAAAAATTCAAAATATAACATATAAGAAAAAATATAAATGTTTTTATTATATATTTAATGTATTTTTTAATATCTTTCAATAATATAAAATTTTTTAAAAAAAACTAAGATACCAAAATTGTTATCAAATATTTATTATTCATAATAATTAATTTTCATATATACGTTAATCATATTAGGTAATTTCGTAGCTTCTAATTAAGAAAAGTGCAAAAACAAATTTGGTAGATTATTTATCAATTCGATAGTTAGTTTAATAAAAAATATAATGTAAGTTAAGATGGTCCAACCTATTTTTTAAGAATAGTATATTTTATATACTCATTTATTAAATGAGAATTTATAATCATACAGTTCTATGATCATTCATATCATTTTATAACAGACCAGTTTTTCCATTGATTTATTTCGGAATTTAAAAGGGTTTTATCTTTCCATTCATAATGAAAGATTCCTTGTTCTTGAAAAAATCTTTTATTTGATTCTTAACAAAAAAGGATCTTATGTATATGTTATATTCAAAAAAAGACTTTAATTTAGAAAAGTTACTAACTTGAATTTGTGATAATTTGTAAAATACATATGCTTGTGATAAAGAGCATAAGTCATAACTAATTTTTTTTTTTTTTGATATGATCTTTTTTATAGTCGAAATAAAATAATTTATTGGAACCCTGTTTTTATTTATTTTTGTTTCTAACTGGTCAGGAGCCCTTTTACCGTGGAAAATTATCCAGTTACCTCAAGGGGAGTTAGTAGGGGAGGTCCTGCGGAAAAATAGCTCGACGCCAGGATGATGAAAAGCTTAACACCTCTCATTCTTATTACTTTTTGGTCTAAAGATGAAATTATTAATGATAGTTTGTTATTTTTGCCAATTTTTGCAATAATAGCTTGTAATCATCGATAACAAAATTTTCAATGTGAAATCTGTAATAAGTTTACAATTTATAAATGTTTTTGAAAATTCATTGAAAGTTTTAATATTAAAATATTTATGTAATCTTATGGTATATATTATAATCTATATATATATATATGTGTGTTATTATTAAATGATATTTTTTACTCATATGGTTTTAAAATCAGGTGTATCTTCTTATAATATTAAATAAAAGTTCATATTAATACAATTTTATGATCATTTGTAACTTATTATGACAAAAAAATAATCTATTGATCACAAAATTTTCAGAGTGGGGATCTTCAAATTTCTAATAATTTATAGACGTTTTGAAAAATTCAAAATATAACATATAAGAAAAAATATAAATGTTTTTATTATATATTTAATGTGATTTTTAAATATCTTTTAATAATATAAAATTAAAAAAAAGAACTAAGATACAAAAATTGTTATCAAATATTTATTATTCATAATAATTAATTTTCACATATACGTTAATCATATTAGGTAATTTCGTACTTTTTATTTAAGGAAAGTGCAAAACATTTTTTGGTACGTTATTTATCAATTCGATAGTAAGTTTTATAAAAAGTGTAATATAAGTTAAGATGGACCAACCTATTTTTCTAAAAATAGTATATTTTGTATAGTTATTTATTAAATAAGAATTTATAATCATACGGTTCTATGATGATTCATATCGTTTTATAACAAAATATTTAAATCATCGATAACAAAATTTTCAATCTGAAATCTTTAATAAGTTTATAATTTATAAATGTTCTTGAAAATTCATTGAAAGTTTTAATATTAAAATATTTATGTAATCTTGTGGTATATAGTGTTTAATCTATATATATATTTATTTTATTATTAAATGATATTTTTTACTCATATGGTCTTAAAATCATGTGTATCTTCTTATAATAAAAATGTTAAACCATTGATCATTAATTTTTAACATAATAATTTTAATAGTTTTAGTCATTTATTGTCGTTTTTAAAAATTCAAAATATAACATATACGAAAAAATCTAAATTTTATTTTTATAGCAAATTTGATTGTTTAATTTATTTTAATAATATAAAATTAAACAAAAATGATGGAGGAGATATAAATTGTTGTCAAATCTTTATTATTAAAATCATTAATTGTCATATATATATATTAGTCATTTATGGTAATTCCGTAGGTTTTATTTAAGGAAAGAAAATATCATATCATATCATTATATCATATAGTTTGACCAACTTATGTATCTAACAACATATAAAAATCGAATGTGGACCTACTTATTTTTCAATTGAATGTAATTGACTACCTAATTGAATGCCACCTATGCATTGGGGCCTCTTTTAATTAATACAAAATTGAGGTTACATTTTTTCAAATGTTCCTCAATTAATATATAAGGGATTAATTAGAAGTTGGTTTTCTATAGGTTTGATTAAGAACGTTTGAAAAAGTCTATCTCATAAGCTCGTTACTAATCAGTATTTACTATCCTTTTTTTTGGGTTCTTTCTATTAGATTTTATCTCTTGCTGAGATTCGTGGTGTTCCTTTCCCGATGCTCAAGGTCAAATCATTGATTCTTGATACAGTGATCTGTCAGTATGTTATTCCTGGTGTAGAAAGGTTGTTACAAAACTCACCTGATCTAGAGAAGCTAATAGTACGTGGAAGGAATTACAACACCATACCGGTATATTCATCTTCAACCTCTTTTTCTAGCTATCATTGAGTTCAAATATATTCAAGAACCATTTTGTATCTTATTTATGTTTGTACAGGAGGAGCATGTTGACATATACTTGAAATTAAAAACTTTGAACCCGGATCAATGCTGGAGATCAAAAGATGGTTTCGCTTGGAATAAGTCTTGTTGGAATGTACAACCAAAGCAAGTGGCTTCATTCGTGGAACTTGTGCTTATAAACACAGAGAAATCACTCAAGCTGGTCGTACTGTTGGATGAACGTCCTTACCTTTAAGTTTAAAATTGAAGATCTGGTTGCAACACTTCCTCACAACAACAATGTCACCATTTTGCTCTCCACCAATAAGCCGATGACATCAGAGGAGTGGTAATACATAGGGGTTAAAGTCTTTGAGTGTCATATGAACATTTGTTTTTAATTTATATTTTTAATAATTGGTGTACTTTATTTAATATTTTACATGGAGTCAATTGAAACACAATAGAAGAAGACCTTGAGTTGTTCGCACAAAAAATCTTCAGGCCATATAAATACTCTTTTTAAGAGCATATAAATAAAAAATTGCTTTGGTTTCTTTAACCATAGCTCTTGTGAATAAGTTAGTGTAACCGTCGTTTATATGACAAATAGAAAAGCATTAGAGGAAGCGGAATTATGGTTCCATGTAAATGCAGTGGAGGATGGAGGAACCGAAAACCGAGTCCCTGAGCGTGAACGTTATGTGTGGATAGGTCCTCCTCCTGGGTTTACTAAGTGTAATGTGGCTTCGTCATGGATAGAAGCTCTGCCAACTAAGTGGTTTGCCATAGCCGGCACATGCAGGCTGAACTGATAGGATTCCCGTTGGGCAGTCGAGAGCATGGTAAATATAAAGGTGAAGCATATATATCACCTTTGAAGTGTCATCAACCTTGATCAGGGAGGCCAGCACATGTCCAGGGAACTTTCCTCAGTACTGCAATATAATAACATTGACGTAGGATTGAGAACTTCACTGCAGAAGATTGCATCCTCTGTTACGAGAGATAAACGCTATGGATCATAATTTGCCCGGCATGGTCCTCGTTGGCTACAACCAACACTGGAACGAACACGAACCTGATTTAGAGAAGCTAACAGTTATACGTGCAAACTAAGACTGTTTCAACACTATGCCGGTATATTCACCATAGCAACCTCTTTTTCTAGCTATTATCAAAAGTTCAAATAAATCCAACAACTGCTTTTTATTATTTTTTTCTATTGTACAGGAGAAAGTATATAGCTTCACAAATACTTTACAAGGCTTTAATCTGAATACACGCTGGAGATCAAAAAATGGAGCCTCTTGGAGTTAATGCTGTGTTTTTGCAAAATCAAAGCATGTAGTAGTGGAACTTATGCTTAAAAATACAAAGAATCTAGACAAGATGGTTGTACTGTTGGATTGAAGACGTGGTGGTTCCTCGCAACAAAAATGTCAACGTTGTGCTCTCTGCACCACCAAGTTGATGGCATATCAGAGGAGTGGTGAATCATAGGGGTTAAAGTATTGAGACCTTTATTGAACGTTTCTTTTAATTCACTTTTTTTTAATTATCTTACATCGAGCAATGAAAACACAGTAGAGAATATTTTGGTTTGTTCACACAAAAGTTTCAGGGCATATATATGTTTAGTTCTTTAGAGTATATCAAAATCAGACGTGGATCAGTTATAGAATATTGCTAGATTTAGCGAGGGATGACATTTTTATTATCATAAGCAATCGTTTCAATATACAATTGGTTTACCTGTGGAATATGATCACTAATTGAGTGAGACTAGATAGACTTTGGCAAGTGGTTTATGATATTTGTTCAGAATGAAAAAGAGGTTCGTTATTTTGCAATAAAAAGGTGTAAAGAGGCTAAAACGTAGTGGCGTGGTCGGACAATGGCAGCTGTTAAAGGAATGGTAACCGAAGACATTACTTATGTTGTGGTTGTTCTTTCTATCCGAGTTTTGCTCAAGTAGTTTTGATGTCTCTTTAGATTTTTTTTTTTTTGGAGCAACCCTTTAATTTTATCTTATCAACTCGCTCAGAGTGTTTTGCTAATCTATTGGCAAGTTTTTAAAAGTGTTGGTGTCAGGAGTTGGTCTTATTATCAATATCATCGTTTATTTTCCTAACAGTAGCTATTGCTGTTTTTCGGTCATAATATTTTGGAAACTACTGTATATAACGTTTTTTTTAAGTCCTATATATATATAAATAAAATCTGAGCCCTAAGAATATACGTCGCAAGTGAAGATGGCCAACGATAGAAGGATCAAATCAGCTGTAGACTTGATTAGCAATTTACCAGATGTGATCCTACAGCACATACTCTGCTCTATTCCGATCGAATTGGCCATCACAACATCCCTCTTGTCTAGACGTTGGAGGCATGTATGGCGCGAGATACCTTCTCTCTCCTTTAATGCCGATACACTGACCGCAGCTTCTGTAAACGAAACCCTGACTCGCTACACAGCTCCCAATACGAAGAGTTTTCACCTCACTATAACACCCTATCCTGAGAACATACCCTACATCGACAGGTTGATCAAGTTCGCCGTGTCACACAACGTTGAGAATCTGTCCCTCAATTTCTCTAGTCATTATTATGTAAAGCTTCCAGATTTCTTTTGCAACAGTTCTTCTGTCAAGCAACTCAACATTGATATAGGATTTTCTCATATGATTGTTCCCGAATATTGCACTGTGTCTTGGACATCCTTGCAGAAGTTATCCTTGAGTTGTTGTGGACTCTCTGATGAATCCATGGCTAGTATTCTATCCGGTTGTCCGGTCCTTGAAAACTTAACATTGCATAACTGTGTTGAGCTAAAGGTTCTTGATCTTAGCAAATCACTACGTCTGAGAACATTAGATGTAAAGTGTACCATGACGGATTGGGGGTCAAGGCAAATTGTGGCACCACACATCCACTGTCTCAGATTGTTAAGCTCTCAGCCATCATCACCTACTTTGGTTAATGTTGATTCTCTAACCGAAGCTAAACTGGAAATTCTCTTCTCAGTGAACCGTTACTTCACGTTCAAGGCCGATTTTTTTCAAACCATGGTGCTAAAGATGCTAGAAAAGTTACAGAACGCAGAGAAGCTTACGTTTGGGGGAAACTTTATTCAGGTATATATATGTTTTTGGTCATATTTTGCATTCTCTGATGCCTAAAAGCATTTGATTTCATCATGGATTAGCACTGTTCATTTGAAGTTGATTATATATAGGTTTGATTAATAAAAGTTTGAAATAGTCTATGTCATAAGCTCGTTACTAATCAATCTTCACTATCTTTTTGGTCGTTCTATTAGATTTTATCTCTTGCTGAGATTCGTGGTGTTCCTTTCCCGATGCTCAAGGTCAAAGCATTGGCTCTTCATACAAAGATCTCTCACTATGTTATTCCTGGTATGGAAAGACTGTTACAAAACTCTCCTGATTTAGAGAAGCTAACAGTACGTGCAAGGAATTTCAACACCTTACTGGTATATTCAATTATTCTTTTTTTTTTATATTCAATTATTCATCATCAACCTCTTTTTCTAGCTACTATCGAGTTGAAATATATCCAACAACTGATTTTGTATATTTTTTCTATTGTACAGGAGAAGCATCTTGACAAATACATGGAAATAAAAGGCTTTAATCTGAACACATGCTGGAGATCAAAAGATGGAGCCTCTTGGAACAAGTGTGGTGTGTATGCAAAATCAAAGCATGTGACTTCATTAGTGGAACTTATTCTTAAAAATACAAAGAAACTAGACAAGGTGGTGGTCCTGTTGGATGAACTTTACCTTAAGTTTAAAATTAAAGACGTTGTGGTTCCATCACTTCCTGGCTACAAAAATGTCAACGTTGTGCTCTCCACTACCAAGTTGATGGCATTAGAGAAGTGGTGAAATGAATCATAGGGGGTTGAAGTCTTGAGTTTTATTGAACGTTTGCTTTTACTTTCTGTTTCCAATAACTGGTGTACTTATTTAAAACATGTTACATCGAATCTGTTGAAACACACAGTAGAAGAACTGATTCACACAAAATATATAGGCCGTAATAAATCGCAGGCCATCTTCATCTATTTTTTTGTTTAATCTGTTTTTGTGTTCAAGAACTCCAAAATAGAAACAAACATAAACGTTTTTGGTATATCTTTTGATCATAACTCCAAATATCTTGTACATATATAGTTTCCTTGCGTCTCGTCATACCCATTCCAAATTAGTGATCTTACCAGTCCAGCGAGTACCTTGCTTCTGATCCTCCAGTTCGGCTTCGGCACTGGTTTCAAATGCTCCTGCAGCCTGCACTGCATTAGCTCTCATGGTCATTCCTCCACGACCTCGTCCTCCTCTGCAACCACCTCTTCCAGCTTGTCGCTTTTGTTCTCCCCACCACTCGGGATACTCCTTTTGCACACCGTACAGAACTTGTTTTTCTCTTCTTTTCCAGATCCGCTTCTTCACATCAAAAGCAGTCTTTGCACCTCGTTGTTCTCTTCCTCTAATCACGGTGTTGACCCGTTCAACAGATTTTATCTTGGAGTAAACCTGGTTCATCGAAGGCATCGGGTCAGTGCTGATGATTGAGGCACGAACATAACAGCTCCGTACACGTCTTCATCCAGCCCCAATAGGAACTGATGAAACTTGTCTTCATCTCGCTTCTTCTCCAAATCAACGGAGATATTGCAAGTGCACCCCCCACACTTACACATCACTGTCTTGTCATAGTTGGTCAAATCATCTTCGTCATTTTTCCGAAGCACTCAATCACACTTGCACCTCCTTGTCTGAGACATGCCAACTCTGCTTTTATCTCTTATACACATTTTTATACAAGAAAACAGAACATTCTCGATCTTCTCCATACTATAGCCTTCCTTTTTTTCTATTTATGAGTACTAATCTTCATATATAGCCTGTACTTTTTACAAAGGCTACTACAACAAGTGAACTTGAAGACTTTTACATAGCACGATGAAACATTTGGTTGCAATTTTCTTTAAAAATCATATATAAGTTTTAAGCTCTCAAATGTTTTTTATTAAAGTTTATCTTAAAGTATTGATTGGTTTTCTAAATAATAAGACCGGCACTGAATGTATTTCCGCAATCTAGTGGCGGCCGTCATGGTTTGTGTTTTCTATGTCTCTCCCTCAGTATTAGAATTGCCTCAGAGTGCTTTACTGCCAAATTTCATTATGTCAGTAGCTTAGTTTTAAAAAATAAGATTTATCTATTTAATAAAAACTACATTACAATATTAATATAAAATCTCTGAGATAATATGGGGTTTTCCATGGTAAAGGAGAATCAAGGTTCGCAACTAACTCATCTTCTTCGCAACAAGAGGATCAAGCTGCTTCACGTAACTCTTTCACTACTTTATCCACATTAGTAGATTCATAGTCTACAATTATGGAGGTTTCTTCATCAAACATTATCAACAATGAGGTTTAAGATACTATAATTGTTGATCCCACGACACCATAAGCTAGTGCATTTGAGAGTCCTTCTTGTTTCACAGTGCTAGGGAGTGTGATTGAAGTTGAGACAGAGCCATCTAGCTCTCTTAGCTTGACAAGAGGTGGGAGGGAGACAAAGCCTCCTATCAAATACCAAGACATATGGAACAGAAGACAGTTCGAGGGAGAGGAAAACATGGCCGACGTGGCCGTGTTTCTTATCATTAGCTATTGTCTTTTATTGCATTGTTGGTTGTCTAATCTCTACTTTTGTTGTTTCATAGGTTTGAGATTCACTCTTTCATGAAAAACTTTTCCCAACTATAAGACTCTTGTCTTATTTTGTAATAGTTTATGTTTTTCAAGATTAAGAAATACTATGAGATTATATATAACGTTTTCAGAAAACCCTATATATAAAAGCTGTGCTCTAAGAATATATGTCGCAAAGGAAAATGGCCGACCACAGGAAAATCGAAGGAGCAGTAGACTCGATAAGCAATTTACCAGATGTGATCCTCCAACACATACTCTGCTATATTCCGACCAAATTAGCAATCAGTACTTCCCTCTTGTCTAGACGATGGAGGCATGTATGGTGCGATATACCTTCTCTCTCCTTATACGTGAATACACTGACTGCAGCTTCGGTAAACGAAACCCTAACTCGCTACACAGCTCCCAACCAGTGGCGGACCCAGGATTCACTTTAACCTGGGTCAAACATGTAACCAAAAAAAAAATTGTGAAAAATGTTTGGTGTCAGAGGGAGTTGAACCCAAGTTTTAGGGGTGTCAAAGTGCAATTTAAACCAAAAATGCTAGAGAATTTTCAATGTTTCTACCTACAATTTAATATTTATCATATTTAAGGTGTGACACACTATTGGTCTGAGTAGGTCCGCCTCTGCTCCCAACATGAAGAGTTTTCACACTATACTGAGAATATACCCTACATCAACCTGTGGATCAAGTGCGCCATGTCACACAACGTTGAGAATCTGTCCCTCCAAATCTGGAATCAATATTATGAGTACAAGCTTCCAGATTTCTTCTGCAACAGTTCTTCTTTAAGCAACTCAACATCTCTGCTCATACAATTGTTCCTCTCGAGTGCAATGTGTCTTGGACATCCTTGCAAACGTTATCCTTGAGTAGTTTTAGACTCTCTAATGAATCCATGGCCAAGATTCTATCCGGTTGTCCGGTTCTCAAAAAGCTAAAGTTGTATTACTGCTGTAAACTAAAGGTTCTTGATCTCAGCAAATCCCTAAGCCTGAGAACGTTAGAAGTAAATAGCGTGAAGGTTGCGGGGCCGACGCAGATTGTGGCACCAAACATCCATTGTCTCAGATTGTTTAACTCTCAGTTATCATATCCTTTACCTGATGTCGCTTCTCTAACCGAAGCTGAGCTGGAAATTTGCTTTGTCTCAATGGACTCTCAGTTCGAGGCTGATTTTCTCCAAGTCTGGGTGCTAGAGATGCTAGAAAAGTTACAGAATGCAGATAAGCTTAATTTTGGGAGAAACTTTGTTCAGGTATACAAGTTGGTTGCCTAAATATGGATTAGTTGAATTTCAATAGTTCTAAGAACGTCTAAAAAGTCTAAAAGCTCTGTACTAATAAATATTCATAATCTTTTTTTTTGGTTCTTTCTATTAGATTTTATCAATTGCTGAGATTCGTGGTGCTCATTTCCCCTTACTCAAGGTCAAAGCAATGACTCTTGATACAAAGATCTTTCAGTATGTTATTCCTGGCATAGAAAGACTGTTACAAAGATAAGGAGAATGAGATAAGAAGACTTGGTGAATACAATGCTTGGTGAATAAAAATTTATAGAGCAAGAGAGAAGAAGACTTGGTGAATGTGACTTCAATAAAACTTCTAAAGTAAGAGAGAAGAAGACTCAGATATTTTTGATCGAGAGGAGTGTTTTAAATCTTGTGACTTGAATAAGTTTATATAGAGTAAGAGAGAAGACTCAAAACCAACTTGTGACTTGAATAAAATTCGTGTGACTTGCATATACAATCCCATCTCGTGTCACAAACATACAAAACCAAAACCATCTTGTGACACAAACATGCATAACTAATCATGTTTAATTTTCATAGAAGATTGAAGCTCAGACTGAGAAAAAAAAAGAGTAACACTCACAATGTCAAAGATGTTGAAGAGAAACACAAAAACGCATAGACTGAGTAGTAAACCCATGGCGGTGCCCCAACTGTGCTTTCAGGGTTTAATATCTCCTTCACGTGTAACAAGAACGGTGAACCCACAATGCTAAAAAACAATAAAATCATCTTATTAGACAACCTTAAGATGGTAAATACACCAAACGAAGCAATAATGTTTCAAACATAACGGGTTCTTTACCTTGCAAGAATGCTGCGAAATGCCAAGAGGTAAGTGGTTGTAAGAACAGGCTGCATCCCTGCTGGGTTAATGTTAAAAGGTATGTATGGCTCTACCTCTGTTATTGGAGAACCTTCTCTGCTCTTAAAATTCAGTTCCTTGCAAACGCACCTCCATGGAGTGAGCAACCAAAGACTGTATAGGTTTACTGGCAGATGGAGAACGCAGATCCCATATAAGAAGGTACTGATCATCTCCAACGGATCCAAACAGGTGTTCGTGACTCATATGCCATGCAACATCTTCCACCACGCCTTCATGAGCCTTAAATTAAACAACTTATCAGTACGGTAAACACATGAATCACACTTAATATCTATCTATATACTTTACAATTGCTTCTCCACGAATCAAAGCATTACTTTAAAGATCTGCTGAGCATCAATGACCTTATTTTTAGGAGTAGCGTTAATATCCCACAAACAGATCTGAGCGTCATCAGATCCACTAAGCAAATGCCCCGCCTTGAACTTACTACAAGAAAAGCCATACCCATCAGAGCTGTGACCTCTCAGCCTCAAATCAAGGTTACAAGCTCATCAAGCGGTGGCTTAAACGGATGCTTGCTGTAATCAAACACATACACCTCCGCGTTAACCGTCTTGGTAGCAATCACAAAAGGGTTCTGAGGTATGTACCGAGCTCGGTTCACCTCCCCTTCGTGGTTTATCTGCTGAATAATTTGCACCTACACACAAAGTAATCGACTTTAAATATTCATTCAACTCAATGGAACAAAGTAATTGACTTTAATATTCATTCAA
This sequence comes from Brassica napus, assembly GCF_020379485.1. Taxonomy (NCBI): domain Eukaryota; kingdom Viridiplantae; phylum Streptophyta; class Magnoliopsida; order Brassicales; family Brassicaceae; genus Brassica; species Brassica napus. Next base: position 22,175,277 of record NC_063438.1, on the reverse strand, counting down.
CTCAGCGGAACTCTAAAACTCAATAAAGATCGAACCTTTCCGGTGGCGCAGCCAAACCCACCAAACTCGGACCGTTCGTCGTCGTACTGACGAGCTTTGCTCTCGGTGTCCTCGTCGGTGCTGGGTGTCGATCCTTCTTCTCACAGAGAATACGGAGGAGACGTCGACTCAACCGAGAGAGTCGTCGTCCGTCGTCCGTCGTCTATATCGATCCTTTGCATGTGACGGAGTAAACGAGAAGACACGAAACGGCGACAAGAGAAAAGAAAGAAAGAAAAAAAAAATTATGTGGAGTTGACAAGTGGTTCAAAACCCACTCTTAAAATCGGTAACCAAAGTACCCCATTAAGGATCGATAACTGCCATTTAATTTTCTTTGGATTTAATTAAATCACCATTTTCCCTTAAGGACCTCTTTAAAAACCACCGACAATCATGGTCTTATTTAGAGAAGCTAAGATTAGGTGCATGGGCTAGTAACACCATGTCGGTAAGTTAACCGTTAACCTCTTCTTTTCCCGCTATCATCGAGTTCGAATATATCCATGAACCACTTTTTTATATTCTATTATACAGGTGGAGTTTCTTGACATTTACATGAAATTCGAAGGCTTTAATCTGAAAGAATGCTGGATATCAAAAGATGGAGTCTCTTGGAACAAGCACTGTTGTGGATTTAAAATCAATGCATGTGGCTTCATTTGTGGAACTTCTGCTTAACAACAGAGATAAATTAGACAAGATGGCCGAACTGTTGGATGAACTTCACCTTAAGTTTAAAGGCGAAGACGTGGTTCCACCACTTTCACACAACAACAATGTCACCATTGTGTTCTCCTCCACTAACAAGCCGATGACATCAGAGGAGTCAACATTTCGTGTTACTCCTTCATTGTTTAATCTTTGATTTATTTTGTTTACTTCCTTTCCCTCTTAATAAACCTTGCTTCTTAAAGCCACAAATCATGCATTAGAACCGTTGCTTACGTTGTTATGGAACAAAGAGGGAATGATAGTGGCATTGCGTACGTCTCCCGAAATTTTAAGAAAAATTTACCTATATATAGTCCCTCAATGCTTCTTAAAATAGATAAAGCATTGCGTACGTCCCCCAAAATTTTTATTAAATTTTCAAAGTATAAGTGATATTTGTTAATTTTGACCAAAAAAAAAAAAAAAAAGAGATATTTGTTAATAAATTTTATAAAAGAGATAATTATATTAATTGTCAATATTTTAATAATTGTTAATCTATTCTATTAAAACAGCAGATTGACCAATTGATAAAAGTTGTGTTCAATTATGTATTCCTATTATTTAGGGGTAATTTTTATAACTGCATCATTTATTACTTTTTTATATAACCAACTTTTATTTACGGGTCATTTTTTTGTAACTGCACCACTTATTATTTCTTTATATAACCATGATTTTGTTTATAACTTCCATTTGATTCTCTCATTTCCGGACCCACTTATGTCAAAGTCTACGGTTTCATTCAGCAATAATCAGTCCTTTCTTTTTTCTGACATCATTTTTTTCTTTTTAATTATATTACACTGTTCTATATTCGAATTATAATTATTAGAGCAAATTATCATTTTAATCTATTATGGACCATATTAAATTAGGACCCATATGAACACCATTAACACAGTCCCAATAATAATACTAATATCAACATAGTTAATGAATGTTAAGGTATATATTAGCCTATTTAAATCATATACTGTTTTTTTAACAATCGTATATTAAAATTTAAATCTATTTTATTAAATTAGAATCATGCCAATTTATAAGTGTTATGTCCAACTAATTATTCCCATGTTTTACTCTTTCAAAAATGAAATATAATTCTTTATTTTATGTAACTAAATATAATATTCTGGTTTCAGAGTTAAAAAACTTAACTCTCTATTAATTTACAAAGCACATAATGTTAAAATAAGATTTAATAGGGTTTAACTGGATTTTTAATAGAAATAGAAAATTTATATAAACTCATTTAGCTTAACAGAGTTTAAATAAGTTATTTAATTAAGAACATTTATTAAATGTGATTTTACTTAAAGTTATTGAAGACCATATTAACCATATATATAGATATATAACATAATATATTAGAATTTATCTTTTTCAAACACTTTTCAAATATTTTGTTCAGTTTTCGGTGCAGGTTGAATTTCATATTGGTTTTCGGATATAACATTTTTTAAGGAAAGTTTAAGTATATAGGTCTAATAGAGTATGAGACTTTAATTTTCAGATCTTTTTAAGTACGGATATTTTTGACTATTATGTTAGGTAATTAATAAAAAAATATAATATATTGCAAACTTTATAATTTTTTTTTAAAAAAATCTGAAATGCATATAGTATGTGAATAGTTATGCAGTTTGACATATTTAATGTAGTTACCAAAAATTATATTCAATTAAATCAACATTTAATATAAATACGATTACAAAAAATAACATAAATATAAAAGTGTTATTTCTCAAAAACGTTAAAACAAAAATATACCCGCCCTTTCAAGGGCGGGTCAAAATCTAGTAACTTTTTTTAAACTGATGACGGGCCTTGAGGCCCAATGGAAACGGGTCGGGTCCAAGAAACTATATTATATTTTTCTTCACGTGGGTTTTTTCCTCTCTCTCTCGACACTTTCAGGCTGTGCAATCGAGACGGTAATGGCGACGAACAATGGAGACGTTTTGATGCTGGAGGCGGCGCCGGAGGCTACGAAACCCTGGGCGAGCGCGGCGAACGCAGAAGTTATCGATGCGCTTCCTTATATAGACGATGACTACGGCAATCCACTGATTAAGGCTGAGGTCGACCGCTTGGTGGAGGAAGAGATGCGTCGGAGCTCTAAGAAGCCTGCTGACTTCCTCAAGGATCTTCCTCCTCTTCCCAAGTTCGATTTCGAGGTCAATTTCACTCTGTATCCTTATGTATCGATTTGCTTGTTGATGAATTTTGTTGGAATTAGGGTTTGTTGTGGATTAGGGTTTTACTTCCTTTGTTATGTTAGGGTGCTTGCTCACGAGTGTAGGTAGTTTCTATAAGTTTCAATTAGTTTTTAGTTTCTGGGTTTTTGAATCAACTAAGAATCTCACGATTTGTTGGAACCTCATGAACAACAGGTTACTATATTTGATTTTATCTATATAGCTTTTTCTTGAAAATGTAAGAACTGTTTGTAGGTAAAATGGGCGAACTTGTTAAGTCAATGTCTCATGTGTTGATTGTTTTTGTTGCTCTTTACACGAATATCAGAACTGTCCAGTTCTAGGCAAAGAGTATGAGCGTGTTCGAGCCGGGAAGCCTCCAGTGCGGATCGATTTCGAGTCCCGGTATAAGCATGAATTGCCGCCTGCTAGTAAGAAAAATGATGATGCTGCTTGGAAGCAGTATCTTCACAAGACTCAACGTTCATTGCAACAGAAGATGATCGAGTAAGCACAACTTGTTAATGCTTTTTATCACTGATGTGTTATCCTCTTCTAAGTTCTGACTTCTGACAAGTTGTTACATACTCCATTCCTCTCACAGGCTTGAAAATTTGGAAATGATGTCAAAACAAGGGCCTGAGCTTTGGAGACAGAACAACCATCGGCTAGAAGTATTCTTGACCAGGTTTGTTTTCAAATCTAAGTGTAAAGCAGCATTAATTGAATTTCCATTTTGTTACATTGGAACTTTGTGTGATTTAAAGTGTTCAAGCTCTTTAGTTGATGGGCTGGTGTATTTATTCTGTGGAAGCGTTCTTGATAACTTCGCTGTCGATTTCATTGCATTAAATGCTTCTTTGGCTTTTGCCCATGAGACTTGCTTTGTGTTTTTCTTGATTTGCTTTCTCTGTGAGAACTTCTTCTTTCTTATGAAACATAAGAAACTCTTGGGACATCACTCTTTTTCTCTTACATAATTACTGGCTTTGAACTTAAACACACCGAGGTTGATCTCGACACACTACTTGGTCTCTAATTTTTTCAGAATGCAAAGACTAGCTCAGGAGCAGAACGAAGAGATTGAAAAAGTTAATCGTGAGAGAAAGTATCATCAGGTGATAATACTATTGAATTATTTATTCACACATTTTCTACATAGCAGTCTTCTCTTTGTGTTACTGCTAATCTGAAACTTTGGTATGTGGTCATATCAGCAAACCACAGCGTACGAGCTAAACGCTCTATCTCAAGAATGGAGACAACTCTGTGTCAAGAACATGGAGATTCAGTCTGCGTGTGCTGTGCTTGAGACACAAATCGATTTGTTGAAAAGGGAAGCTTCTGAAAGGTGAAGACAGTTTTGTTGTTACCTCTCTGCATCCCTCAAGGGTTGGTATTGTAAGCACAAAACTAAAAACTCTTGTGGTTGAGTTTCAGGGGATGGAACTTAGAAGAGAAACTAGAGAGTGTCAAACCGCTTCAATCGCAGTGAGGCAACCGCCCGAGCAATCCATCTATATCATGTCTCAGCTATAATTTTGATTGTTTGTTTTTCAAATATTATTTATAGTATAAGAGAATGATTTTATCAGAAACATACTACAGTATTAGCCTATTAGGTGAATGACTGTCTCTCTCTATGTAATAACATATTAGATTTTTTTTAAAAAAATTATTAAACATCTTTATATTCTTTTTCATCTTCATTTTTTTTTCCTAAGTTCTCTCTCAAACCTTGACTAAAAAAAAAAAAGTTCCCTCTGACACCATAAAAGTTCCTCCTAGTTTAGTGTAAATATCTATTTTTAACGTGTGCAGTTATCTATAAAGAAAACTAGCGACTAGCGTGCATGTATGTTTATTACAAAAGCCAAACAATCAAGAAGTTCCTGCACGTAACAAAGAGAATATATTTTCTTAATCATTGTTTTTGTTGAATCATGAAGTTTACCACATTGATCATGGTTTCTTTTCTTCTCGTGTTCTTCATTCTCAACGATGTGAATGGTGCGTGATATGTTATTTTTTTCTTTTGATTCTGACTGGTTATTACGAGACAACGAAAAAGGATCTGATATACAATTGAACTTTTTTATATTTATTGGTGATACGAAATAACAGAGGTGAATGCGAAGGTGTGCATAAAATCAAAAAACTACGATGAGAACTGTGGCTGGGATGGAAACAAGACTTGCATAAGACGATTTAAGAAAATTAACAAGCACCCTACTTCTTGCGAGTGTACCCATGAAAACCCTAACGTGAACAGCAAAAGTATCTGCAAATGTAAATTTCCAAAGTCTCCCTGCTAAGATTCCATGTAGTTTTATAAACCAGTATCTCCTTGTTACTATACGTACGAGAAATGAATAGACGTAAAAAGTCGTTGTATTAACATGGCAGATAAAGTTAGCAGTACTCGTTTAACGTATTTTAAAATATATTTTTGTTACTCTTATCTCCATGTAAAATCAGTAGAGGGTGGGTGGTTGGGATGTAACCAAGTGAATTTAGCTTTAGTTTCTATATATAATCATAAAATTTACTTATCATGTTTTATGTAGTTTTTAAAGGTAAAGCCAAAGTATTAAGAAACAACTAGATTTTGACCCGCGCTTTGAAAGCGCGGGTTTTTCTTTGGATTATATACAAAATTTGTGAATTAATATTTTGAAAATGTTGTAAATTATTATGTTACAAAATTATATGATGTCAAAAAAATAATTTATTTAAATTATATAATTCATGAATTAATTTATTTAAGATTTTGTTGTTCAAATATATGTACACTATTATATAACTCTCTCTTAGGTATGAACATTTTACCAAACCTGTAAGTTGTTAAAATGCTTTGATGAAAACACTAATTTGTTATATTTTTGTGATGAAAACACTGACTCATTTAAATAATAGATATCTAATATATGGTTCATTAAAGTCTTGTTATATGAGGTATAATGTTGGTTTATAATAATTTCATACCATCATTCGATACAAACATATTATATAAACATTACTAATAGAACAATGGTTCATACAAAACCTACGTACATATTTAAAAGACTATAGGTCGACAGTTTAGATTATAATATTTAAAGTCAATAAACAGTAATATGTTTTATTTAAATGTAGGAGATTTTTATTTGGTTGATATAAAATAGGTTGGTTATAAGATTTAGTTATATATAATAGGTTGGACTAAAAAATGAAAGAGTCCAAACAACCTTTATAAGTAGATTTATTAAGACTGATTCTCTTTTAATAGAATAGATTGTATTTCTTTTCCAAAGAAAAAAATATTATTGTAAGAATCTCTTTTCCTTTTTACAATTTTATCATTTAATTTATACAGATACATTAGTTACACTTACATTAAAAAATTCTATAAGCTAAGTTATACATTAGAGTATTCTTGTAGAGCCATAGTTCTTATAAAGACTTTTTGGTTAATTCTACACCTTTAGATAGTTTATGTGGTTTATACTAAATTTTTAAACAACTGTAATATTTTTTAATACTTTCCGATTAATTATGTTTAATTAATTTTTATTTTCGGATACTACTTTGAATTTTGGTTTGAATTGAATAATATCCGATATTCAAAATTACCTACTCTCAATCCACATTTGGATTCTGGTTTAATAACAGACTAACTATAACTTTAAGATTTTAAAAATCGTGGCCCATGCCTCACGTTGTTTAAGGGGTATGGACATATTAGAAAACCACAGCGTACGAGCTCAACGCTCTATTTCAAGAATGGAGACAGCTCTGTGTCAAGAATATATATGGAGATTCAGTTTGTATGTGCTGTGCTTGAGACACAAGTTGAAATGGGAAGCTGCTGAAAGGTGAAGAAAATTTTGTTATTACCTCTTTGTATCACTCCAGAGTTGTATATTGTAAGTACAAAACTGAAACTCTTGTGATTGAGTTTCAAGGGATGGAAATTAGAAGAGAAACTAGAGTGTCGTAAGCCACCGCTTCAATCGCAGTGAGGCAACCTCCCGTGCTTGCATTTACTGACTTATTTAAGCATGCCTGTTCTATGAATCCATATTAATAAGTTTCGTCTCAAACATCATTATCATGTGATCTCTAAGCTTTGCTTAGTGTACTTTTTCCAGTTGAGCTACGACACTTGGTCAATATTACTTATCATATTAGAGAACATTTCTTTAGAAACATACAGTTTTAGATGAATGAGTGTTTATAACATTTGAGAATTGTTTATTTTCACATAATTCCATTTTTTTCTTCCTAAGTTCTCTCTGAAACCACATTTATCTTCCTATATAACGAAACGTTCCTCCTAATTCAGTGTAAATATCTATTTTAACGTGTGCAATTATCTATAAAGAAACTAGCATGCATATATGTGTATTACAAAAGCCAAACATACAATAAGTTCCTGCGTGTAACAAAGAGAGTATTGGTCTTAATCATTTTTGTTGTACCATGAAGTCTACCACATTGATCATGGTTTCTTGTGTTCTCATGTTCTTCATTCTCAACCATGTGAAAGGTACGTGATATGTTAATCTTTTTTTTTTCATTTTTGACTAGTTAATCACGCACAATCAATTGCTTATTGAACTTTATTATTTACAACTTATTATTTTTCTGATTAAAGATACATTTTTCTGGTAAAAATAAATAATAGAAGTGAACGGGAAGGTGTGCACAAAAAGACAAGTCTTCGAAAAGAATTGTGGTGAGAATGGAAACAGGACTTGCATAAGAGGATTTAATGATATTAAAAAGTACCCCTTCTCTTGCGAGGTGAGAATGGAAACAGGACTTGCATAAGAGGATTTAATGATATTAAAAAGTACCCCTTCTCTTGCGAGTGTAGCCTTGAAGTACCAACCGAAAGCAGACGTGTCTACATATGTAAATTTCCAAAGTCTCCCTGCTAACATTTCATATAGTTTAATAACTAGTATCTCTTTGTTACTATGCATAAGAGAAATAATTAAGTACACGTAACAATTCGTTGTATTAACATGGCAGATAAAATTAATCTTGTTGGTTTAGTGTATTTTGAACTAGTTTTGTGTTTACTTTATTTTCATGTAGAATCAATGCAATTTATAATTCAATAAGTTCGATTATCTCGATGAAAACTTTATATGTGCTTTCAATAATTCTTAAAAGTCGTGAGTCGTGCGACTCGTGCCTCGCGCTGTTGATCTGAGGCCACTGCCCTGGGGATTTTTTGTTTGATCCTTGTTACGGATTGGGTCTCAAGATCAATTTCGTGGCCATCATCAAAACTCTACCATCTACTAGTCTTTTATTTTTTTACTTCTACACATCTATTTTTTTAAATTTTAACAAATTACTGATTCTGTTTTTGAAATATACTGTCTTCTGTATGAGTTTCAGTGGATAATGTTGGAAATTAATTGTGTCCATAATTCTATCTAAAGTGTCCATTACTTTTAAAAAAAAAACTCTCCAAAAATCATTAAAGGTTATATAACACGTGAGGTTTATCAGAAACAAGCATGTAAGTCTAAAACAAGCAGTGATTTTCCTATACATATCTTTATGTGATTATGATACCATGTAAAGATTCAGAAACAAAGACTCTATATTATGAATGGTAAATGAAAAATCTTGTCATAAAGTTCCTCATCGTCTTCTCTTATAGTTTTGCCAATGATTTTAACTTCAGCGTTGGTATTTTGTAACGAGAAAATAAAATTACATTAATTGATGGTTGATATATCACTTTAAACAAATCATACGGCTGGCGTCTTTGAAGATTAAGTTAGTCCTTGAAAAGAAATGCATTAATATTAGGAAATTGAGTATCTTGCATATGTGATCAAAAAGCGTCCTCCACGTTTTTGTTTTTGGATTTGCCGCTAAACACCTAAACTTGGGCTAATTGGCTGAGTAGCCACAAAAAAAAATAAAGTCAAGAAAATGGACAAGATTTTGACGTAATGCATTCGTTCGCTTTTTGCCTTCTTTTTTGCCGGTTATGTCCTTATACATAAGAAGTTACCGGTTCCAACTCATGGAGAAAACAACGTGGTGATTTTGTGTCCTTTAATAACAATAACACACCTTAGAAAGCGCGTGGGTAAACCATATTCGAAAGCAAAAGAAAGAAAACATGGAAAGAGACGAGTTGATGAAAAGCTTAAGTGTGAAAGAAACAACGGTGTTTAACGGAGAATGCAAGAATGTAGTTCCATACTATATATTTTAGATAGAATAATATAAGTTCAAATATATGGGAGACGTTTCCATTCGACATGGCTAACGTAGAATAGAACCCTGTTTGTAATTTAGTAATATAATCACGAACAAAGACAGTGGAGTGGGCGGTTGGAGAGAGGCAATGATGTATTTACTGCAATAAATTTACAATTGTGGGTTACAGCTATTCCGTTTTTAAAAGTAGGAGAAAGCCACAAGAATGTAGTTCCATACTATATATTTTAGATAGAATAATATAAGTACAAATATATGGGAGACGTTTCCATTCGACATGACTAACGTAGAATAGAACCCTGTTTGTAATTTAGTAATATAATCACGAACAAAGACGGTGGAGTGGGCGGTTGAGGAGAGGCAATGATGTATTTACTGCAATAAATTTACAATTGTGGGTTACAGCTCTTCTGTTTTTAAGAGTAGGAGAAAGCCATGTACACAAGATAGATTTACTGAAGATATTATAAAGTGAACGACGTGGAGGGTTTGTCTGCCACAGTAACAATCACATATAATAAGGATCATTGTGCGCAGCTGTCTTGAACACGTATGAAGGAGGATATAAATCAAGAGTAGTGACGAACAGATGTGAGGGAGATAGAATCTTTGTTAACATAACGGCGATCTGAAGATGATGACATAAATCCTATTCCGATTGTATAGCATTCCATACTACGTCACGTACGTGGAATGGTTTATTGTAAGTTCATTTACAATGGAGTGATGGTGTTCTTAATTTTAAAACCGTGATAAGGTGCATGGCGAAAGTAAAATATGAAATGGTTTACATAAAGTCAAGCCGAATTCAGTAAAACCGTCCAATTTAGACGACAAAACTTTCTGTTTGACATGAGTCAGATGGAATGTAATATATATTATGAACGTAACTAGATACATGTGAAGAATCTTCTTTCTATTCTACATAAACTACATAAAGTAGAATAGGTGTATGTACATGACCCAAAATAACCACTTACGTAGACGCTGATGTATGCGGTTGTGCAGAGATGATGATGTATTTTTTACAGTAAATGACCACTAATGTATTGCAGCTATTCCATATAAAAGATTAGGAGGAAGCCACGTAAATAGACAGAGTTATTAGATATGTTTTACTGTGCAGAATTAAACAAGTGGTGTAAATTAGAACGTGTACCAATAAGTGTTGTATTCCATCTATTTACTAATGTACGTCCATCTGAAGGAATTCAAAAGCAAGAAGGTGAAGAAAGCAAGGATTACCTAATTTGAGGAAACGACCAAGTAATTTCTATTGCTATTATTCTAATAAATTGAGTTTCCTAATTACACCTCAACCTCTAAATACTAAACCCTAATTAATAAATCTTAAACCCAAATATAAATCATAAATCCAAATATAAAACCAAAACCCAAATAATATGGAAAAAAATAAATAACATAGTACATATCAGAAATATTATGATATATCTATAACATAGTACACATGAGGCATATAGAATAGAAATGGTAAAAATGTATTTACAATCTAAAGATCATCTTAACATATTTTTCAAATGTTGATATGGTCATGCCTTCATGGAAGGTGGTAATGCTTATCTCAATGCCAACTCCAATCGTACATAAACTAAACCCTATCAACTATCACTAAACCCTACATAAAAATATAAACCCTAATCCAATGTCAACTCCAATGTTCCATAAATTAAACCCTATCCACTAATCACTAAACCCTATATGGAAATATAAACCCTAATCCAATGTCAACCCCAATCTTTCATAAACTAAATCCCGAAGTAATATGCATTTCCATTCTACATGAGCTATAGAATATAAAATGTTACAAACGATATAGCACAGTACATATATATATTGTTCAAATTTTGAAATGTCTATGATTGTAGGGATAGAGGTAATGCTTACACCAAATTCAGATTGTTGTGGGGAAAGAAACGATTGGCATTAGAAAAAAGAGGTGGAAGAGACAACATCATTTATGTATCATTCCCATTCAACATCACATTGTATTCTGTTTTATTTGACGTCATAATAAATATTATTCCATTTACGTTCAATATATTATTTCTCTTTACAAAATCATATACAGACTAATATAAACCACATATAAACACTCTTCCAATTCATCCATGACAAACCTGAAGAACAAAATAAAAATGAAGACACACGTTAGTTTATAAGTTTGAAGGAAATGACATCATATGAGATATGCTACTAGTATATGCATTACTTTATGCTTAAGTTAAATGTTTAATTGTGTCAATTCCAAATAACCTATGCAAGTAAAGAAGTAACATGTGCAATTAGAATTGAACCATCTGATATAATATATAATTTATAGATATGAAATGTAACAGTTGGTCTGATGGAATGGAAAGCAAATAGTATATTAGTTCTGATATGATTCTTCAGAAATAGCAGAGGAATGGAATGACACATAACGAGTCTCTAAAACTAAATTTTTCCATTTCAAATAGCACATGCTCCATAAGATATTCCATTTCACACAGAACTAAACTTGTTTTATCGCAAAAGAGACTTTTTATTCCAAAATCACTATCCCCCCTTCGTAGTGAGAAAATTTTAACCCTAAATCAATTGTTTTACCTCAGCTTACCAGATCGAGCATGCAACAGAAACAATGAGCTAGATTTATCAACTTAGAATACAGTAGGTCTGAATCTATTCCAAATAGGAGAGATAACATAGAAATAATAGAATCTATGGCACAAACAGAGAACTTACATAGAAATAATAGAATCTATGGCACAATGATACAGACTTAACAATTAAAAACCCTAATTTTGGCAAGATCGAAAATAAAATCAAAGAAACAGAGACCAAGCTGAAAGCCAAAGAACTTACGGCGTTGTGAAAGATCTGAGAAAGCAGATACTCTGTAAAGTTGGAGATGCCGGTGGTGTTAGTCCCCTCCGCCGAAACTGTCGCGCAAAACCGAACCACCGACGTCCGTAAAGCCGAAGCCGATTAGAAGGGAAAACGACGGAGATGAAAAGTTGATTGATGTGAGAGAGGAGTCGTATGAGGAGATAAACACCAGGGTCCTTTGGAATTCCAGAAACAACCAACGAAGAAAGAGAAAAGAAGAAGTTGTGTGGAATGGGAGAAGACACGATTCACTTTGGGCAATAAATTTTTTTTTTTTTTTTATTTATCTTGTAGCAGGTTACCCGGTTAATTGGAAAGGGTATCATAGTATTATTATGTATATATGACGCTGTCTATGCATCCGTTAGGTAAAAGCGTTAGTGTATGAATTACTCTTTTTTTCATGGCTATAGCTCCCAATTTCCCTAAACTTTATAGCATTGACGCCTATATATAATTCTCCTTTTTCTTAACATTTTTTACCAAAAAAATATAATTCTCCTTTTAAGGATTACCAAAGATAAATGTCGTCACACTGAATTTGACTTAGATAATTATGTGACTAACAAAGAAATATATGTTTTCATAGGTCTAACTTAACATATAATTATTATTTTATAGAGTATCTAATTATTTGTTATATAGTCCTCATTGTATGAGTTAAATTTTCGTACTTTCAAATAAAAGTTCCATGCATTCTACTCTTCAGAATTTGTAAAATGTTATACAGTTATTGTATAAATAATGATTCAGAAAGTTATATGTGGATCGTTTGATAACAATAGTTTTTCTTATTTCGTACCAAATTTATCATAAAACATAAATGAGCACTTATATAACCGATTACACTACCCATAATTTAAATAATATATGTTTGCATATTCTTTGTTACTAAAACGTATATTGAAACTTGAAGGTGCACACGTACATCGTCATGCGACCCACCATATAGGCTATAAGACACGGAACTGGTTAGAATGTCTCTTTCTTCCTTAACAACCAACTTATATTGCTATTATTATTATGATATTTCTTTAATCACCACCTAACCAATGAAGAAAAAATCCATATTTTGCTTAACAAATTTCGATAGGGTGTTGAGTTAATCACCGCTCGTTTTGTATTATACAATATATATGTTTTTGGGGTTATAATCAAGTTTAGTCTTGCAGATTCCAGTAATACGACTCAAGTTATAGCCAAAAACTATGAACAGAAGTAACCATTACTTAGAAAAATGCACCTATGATTATATTCGTAACCAATCCAGTGTAGGTTTAGTTGAGTGATGATACACTTTTAGCATTAGATGAATCACATCCGCATATGTCATCAAAGTCATAAACCATTTATATTATTTTCGTCTGATCCGCTGATATTAGATTAAGGTAAAATTTAATTTAATATTTCTGGTTAATTAATAATAATAATAATTATTATTATGGTTAGTTACTTGGTAAATTTTAAATCGAACCAGTTAATTAGAGGTATATATTTTACATAAAATACTTTATTACATTCATATATAAATAAAAATGAAAAACATAATTAGAGATTGTTGGGAAAAAAGTCCAAAGACAATTTAACAACCAAGCTTAAAATAAATCAAGAAAAATAGCACCAACTGTTAGTTGATTCATAGCTTTCGTGCCAAAATTGATTCTGCAGCCTTCGTTGATTGGTCTCAAGGAAACAAAAAAAAAACTAAAGAACGAACAATCAATCAATCATTCAGATTTTGGTTTGTCATAACAGTCAACCACATTGTTCCTTTCATTTCTATTAAAAGAATTGTTTTGAACATTTCTAACAATCACATTTTTAATTTGTCATAACAATTGGATGGTATGATTTAACAAAGATATAAATACTTCAAATAGTTCAGAAATACTTTTACAATCCATTTATAATTTTAAAGCATGTTCACTTTTTACTCAGTGTAATAATAACTGGCCGAACCGAATATGACAAAGTATACCGAGAACTAACTAACTAAGTGACTGTTAAGATATGATGCTGTGATTCCTAACTTGTGTGTTTGCAACCTATGATTATGATTTATGAACACCTATTCTAGAACACATTTGATATTGATTTGTAAGAAAAAATATATATTTCATATTTTCATGTTTTTCATAATCTTCGCCTAGAATATAATGAAGTAGCTATTGTAATTCTTATAAGTATTCTAATTTACTTTTTTTTTGTCAACCATATTTTTTTAAGGACTTATTTAGGGAATAACCAAAAAAAAAAGAGAAATTAGATTTTTAGAGAGAGAGAAAAGAGAGATAGGAAGAGAAAAGAAGAGAGAGGGTGGGATTTTAGTTAGATAGTGAATTTTGGTTTTTTTCTTAGTTGTTGGGTGCAATTTCTCTTTTTTTAATACTAAGTTCGAGACTCTTTTTTCTTCTTGTACTATAGTTGTGTTCAATACATATATTAATTTACTTAAAAATAAGCTAACAAGAAGAATCGTGAGGAGCATTCATTAAGCTGCGTACTAAGACTTGTTCTTCTACTAACAACTTCATGCCCTCCATATCCTTCATCTCCAATGCCGACAATCACTAAATTTATTAATTAATAAAATCTTGTTCTTTTAATAATACTCTAATGTTACTTTTAAATCTTTTGATCTTCAACACGTAGAATTTTTGTTCGTGATCCTTTGTTAAGATCCCAACATTCACAGAAACAATCATTGAACACGAGTAGCATTGTCGTAGAACGACTTCTTATATACTTCATACAATCCTCTCCCTCTCTCATACACCTTCCTTCACATCAACATATTTCTACATTTGCGGGTAAGCCCTATTTCTAGAGTATCCTTGCACAACAAGAAAGTAAAAAGTCTTGCGTTACTTAAGAGGCAAGAGAAATGTCAGAGAAGGATCTTCTTTACAATACAATACTTGCTCGTAGCTTTAGCAAAAACGAGCAGAAGAGACTTGGCTATGGAGCTTTCATCGCCTCTCTTTTCTTTGTCTTCACTCTTTGCACCTTCTTTAAACCTTACCTCAGCCCATTACCAATCGGTAAGTCCCTTAACAACGAGCCAGAAGCAGAAACAACTATTAACTAACGTTTTTTCTTTCTTTCTTTGTTTCTTCAGTGGAGTCGCAATTATCAGTGGACGTTGGTCTCAGGATGCTGAGAATATCAGAAACGCATAAACCGAAGGCGTTGAGTAGCAGCAACTATACAACGTTTCAAAACAACATTACATCAAATACAACAAATACGCAGAGGTTAAACGACACAAGCTTGCCCAAGAATCATTCTGATTCGTTTAACCGTACTACACCCACTTTAATCTCCAAAGAACAAGTTATTTCAGGTTCACATTCTTGGCACTTGTATTTGTTTTTAATGATTTTAATCAATTTCTACATAATTTGATGATTCTGACAATGTTTTGGTGAACTTTCAGACGGTAATAAAATGGAGGAAACGGTAAAATGTAAAAAGCAATCGAGAACAGAGGTATGCGAATTAAACGGCGACGTAAGAGTCCACGGTAAATCCGCGACGATTCTAACCGCGATCACGTCTGCGTTTTCGGGAAATACCACGTGGCAAATGAGACCTTACGCGAGAAAAAGAGACCCTGGGGCCATGAATAACGTTAGAGAATGGACGGTGAAATTGGATAAAAACGCAGAGCGACTAGAAAACGCTAATTTCTCGCGTTGCGTTACGAATCACAGCGTTCCGGCGATTGTTTTCTCTCTGGGAGGCTACTCGATGAACAACTTCCACGCTTTCGCCGACATCGTGGTTCCTCTTTTCACGACGGCGCGTAGGTTCAACGGAGAAGTTCAGTTCCTCGTGACGAACAAGAACCAGGCGTGGATCAACAAGTTCAAGGAGATACTGAGGAGTCTCTCGAACTACGATCTGATCCACATCGACGACGAAGACGAAACGCACTGTTTCACCACCGTCATCGTCGGCCTCAAGATCCATCCGGAGTACTTCAGAGAGCTGACGATCGATTCTTCGTTCTCCGAGTACTCCATGTCCGACTTCCGGAGGTTCCTAAGAGACGCGTACTCGTTGAGAAACGCCGCCGTGGATCTGCGGCGGCGGAGGCCACGGATCATGATTCTGTCGAGAGCCGGATCGCGAGCGTTTACGAACGCCGACGAGATCGCGAGCGCGGCGGGAGAAACCGGATTCGAGGTCGTGGTGGCGGAAGCGAGCACAGGCCTCGCGAGATTCGCGGAGACGGTGAACTCGTGCGACGTGATGCTCGGCGTTCACGGCGCGGGGCTTACGAACATGGTGTTCTTGCCGGAGAACGCGGTGGTGGTTCAGATTCTTCCGATCGGTGGATTCGAGTGGCTGGCGGAGACGGATTTCGGGAGGCCGGCGAAGGGGATGAATCTGAGGTATTTGGAGTACAAGATCGCGGCGGAGGAGAGCTCGCTCGTGCGGAAGTACGGACGCGATCACGAGATCGTTAGAGATCCGTCGGCGGTTATTAAACGCGGGTGGATGGCGTTCAAGTCGACCTATTTGGTACAGAACGTGACCGTTGATATAAACCGGTTCAAGCCGGTTCTTGGCAAAGCTTTTGAGTTACTGCAGACGCAGTCGATGTAAAATAAATAGTTTACTGCATTCGTATACTGTAAATTATGATAGTCCGATCGGAATATTTTATCATTAAGCACTTACATTTGAATTTATCACTAATAAGTCATATACATTTGCATGAGTTGCATAACCAAAAGGGAATCAAACTCTCTTTAATGTTGGTAGGAGTCTTTAACATGCACTATACAAGCTATAAGGGAAACAGTGGATACAGAAAAGAGCCGCACGAGGCAAGACAAGAGAAAGACATGGACATATGCATTCGAGCAAAGAACAACGCGTGGGCCATAGCTCGTCTTAAAGCTTTACATGGCTTTAGAGAAAGCAAGGTGACATTCTTCTTGATGCTACAGTCTCTGTCCAAAGTTTCAGCAACAGGTAATACTTTTTGTTGTTGTTACTACTAAATCCATAATAATTGATCAGTTTGCTTGAGAAAGATGTTTATCTTTGTGTATCCCTTCAGGTACTGCAGTGGAACATTCTCCATGGATTAAAACTCTGCAATCTTTTGAAATGATTTTTATTAAGCTTAATCTTGAGATTTACCTCAAGATTAAATTAAACAGAAATTGAAAATGAAAATGAAACTTATTTTATATCACCTACTTTATTTTACACTGACTATGCAACCGTTGGAATATGGTTTCAATCAAATCCTAGTTCGTTACAAAATAAATAAAGTCGATGAAAGACATTTATGAAATGTCTTGTTTGTTTTGAATAGAAAGTAAAGTACTAATTAAATCGGAAGTCGGTAAAGAACATGAAATCGACAAACAAAAAAGATTGGTACAAAAAAAAATTGGCTAAAAATGGGAAATACTATAAAGATATATATATAAACTGACTTGAAATTAAGACTGCATTTCAAATCATACATACAAATCTCTACTAATAAAAGGGAGCTTTTGAGGCTCCATAGGGCGTCCACATCAGCGGAAAAAATTTCTCCCAAAATCTGACACGTGACATAAAATATAGTTTTACATTTTAATATTACTTATTTTCGAAAATTGTAAAAAATATGTAAACATACAGCATAAAAAAATGGAAAAACTACATTAAACATATCTAAGATTATTATTTTTCACTTAAAAAAAGACGGCTTATCTCCATAATGTAACATTCGCGTTTTATAAAAAAACAAAAAAAATTATATATAATTTCTCTACTAATAAAAGGGAGCTTTTGAGGCTCCATAGGGCGTCCACATCAGCGGAAAAAATTTCTCCCAAAATCTGACACGTGACATAAAATATAGTTTTACATTTTAATATTACTTATTTTCGAAAATTGTAAAAAATATGTAAACATACAGCATAAAAAAATGGAAAAACTACATTAAACATATCTAAGATTATTATTTTTCACTTAAAAAAAGACGGCTTATCTCCATAATGTAACATTCTCGTTTTATAAAAAAACAAAAAAAATTATATATAATTTCGAAAATAATAAATATATGTAAAACATATAACATAAAAATGGAAATACTACATTAAACATATGTAAGATTACCATTTTACATTTAAAAATAACAATAATATGTAAACATACAACATAAAAAATGGAAAATTTACATTAAACATATGTAAGATTACCATTGTTCACTAAAAAAACGGTTTATCTTCATAATGTAACATTACTATTTTATAAAAAAAAGAAAAAAAAAACATAAATATAACTATTTGACTATTTGTCCAAGTTCGTCTATTAAACATTTCCGTTTTACATTAAAAATGGAAAAATCTCTACTAATAAAAGGGAGCTTTTGAGGCTCCATAGGGCGTCCACATCAGCGGAAACAATTTCTCCCAAAATCTGACACGTGGCATAAAATATAGTTTTACATTTTAATATTACTTATTTTCGAAAATTGTAAAAAATATGTAAACATACAGCATAAAAAAATGGAAAAACTACATTAAACATATCTAAGATTATTATTTTTCACTTAAAAAAAGACGGCTTATCTCCATAATGTAACATTCTCGTTTTATAAAAAAACAAAAAAAATTATATATAATTTCGAAAATAATAAATATATGTAAAACATACAACATAAAAATGGAAATACTACATTAAACATATGTAAGATTACCATTTTACATTTAAAAATAACAATAATATGTAAACATACAACATAAAAAATGGAAAATTTACATTAAACATATGTAAGATTACCATTGTTCACTAAAAAAACGGTTTATCTTCATAATGTAACATTACTATTTTATAAAAAAAAGAAAAAAAAAACATAAATATAACTATTTGACTATTTGTCCAAGTTCGTCTATTAAACATTTCCGTTTTACATTAAAAATGGAAAAATCTCTACTAATAAAAGGGAGCTTTTGAGGCTCCATAGGGCGTCCACATCAGCGGAAACAATTTCTCCCAAAATCTGACACGTGGCATAAAATATAGTTTTACATTTTAATATTACTTATTTTTGAAAATTGTAAAAAATATGTAAACATACAACATAAAAAAATGGAAAAACTACATTAAACATATGTAAGATTATTATTTTTCACTTAAAAAAAGACGGCTTATCTCCATAATGTAACATTCCCGTTTTATAAAAAAAACAAAAAAATTATATATAATTTCGAAAATAATAAATATATGTAAAACATACAACATAAAAATGGAAATACTACATTAAACATATGTAAGATTACCATTTTACATTTAAAATAACAATAATATGTAAACATACAACATAAAAAATGGAAAATTTACATTAAACATATGTAAGATTACCATTGTTCACTAAAAAAACGGTTTATCTTCATAATGTAACATTACCATTTTATAAAAAAAAAAAAAAAACATAAATATAACTATTTGACTATTTGTCCAAGTTCGTCTATTAAACATTTCCGTTTTACATTAAAAATGGAAAAATACGTAAAGATTTAAACATCTATGTTAAAATATAAAATATAGACATTAACTAAATATAAAGTATTACTTATTTTCGAAAATTGTAAAAAATATGTAAACATACAGCATAAAAAAATGGAAAAACTACATTAAACATATGTAAGATTACTATTTTTCACTTAAAAAAAGACGGCTTATCTCCATAATGTAACATTCCGGTTTTATAAATAAAACAAAAAAATTATATATAATTTCGAAAATAATTAATATATGTAAAACATACAACATAAAAATGGAAATACTACATTAAACATATGTAATATTACCATTTTACATTTAAAAATAACCATTATATTTATGTAATATTACCATTTTACATTTAAAAAAATATGTAAACATACAACATAAAAAAATGGAAAATTTACATTAAACATATGTAAGATTACCATTGTTCACTAAAAAAACGGTTTATCTTCATAATGTAACATTACCATTTTATAAAAAAAAAAGAAAAAAAAAACATAAATATAACTATTTGACTATTTGTCCAAGTTCGTCTATTAAACATTTTCGTTTTACATTAAAAATGGAAAAATACATAAAGATTTAAACATCTATCTTAAAATATAAAATATAGACATTAACTAAATATAAAGTATAAGAAAGAGAAATACTCAATTAAAAAAAATAATAAGTAAATATTATAAATATATAAATATACGAATTATATATACAATAATAAGTAAATGCACAATTTTAAAAAAATGGAAAGAGTACATTAAATATTAAACATCTATCTTAAAATGTAAAATATAGATATTAAGTAAATAGAAAGTATAAGAAAAAGAAATACACAACTTAAAAACAATGGAAAAAATATATTAAGATTTAAACATCTATCTTAAAATGTAAAATATAGATATTATGCAAATAGAAAGTATAAGAAAAGGAAATACACAATTTAAAAAAATGGAAAAAGTACATTAGTATTTAACCATCTATCTTAAAATGTAAATCAATCTTAAAATATAAAATTATTAGTAAATAGAAAGTATAAGAAATATAAATACACAATATAAAAATAAATAAATAATAAGTAAATATAAAATATAATCCCGAAAGATGACACGTGGCATAAAATAGAGTTTTACATTTTAATATTACTTATTTTTGAAAATTATAAAAAATATGTAAACATACAGCATAAAAAAATAGAAAAACTACATTAAACATATGTATAATTACTATTTTTCACTAAAAAAAAAAGACGGCTTATCTCCATAATGTAACATTACCGTTTTATAAAAAAAACAAAACACATTATATATAATTTCGAAAATAATAAATATATGTAAAACATACAACATAAAAATGGAAATACTACATTAAACATATGTAAGATTACCATTATATATTTTTATTTTAAGAAAATAATATGTAAACATACAACATAAAAAATGGAAAAACTACATTAAATATATGTAAGATTACCATTTTTCACTAAAAAAACACGGCTTATCTCCATAATGTAACATTACTATTTTGTAAAAAAACAAATGATATATAATTTCGAAAATAATAAATAATATGTAAACATACAACATAAAACATGGAAATACTACATTAAACATATGTAAAATTACCATTTTACATTTAAAAATAACAATAATATGTAAACATACAACATAAAAAAATGGAAAAACTACATTAAACATATATAAGATTACCATTGTTCACTAAAAAAACGGTTTATCTTCATAATGTAACATTACTATTTTATAAAAAAAAAGAAAAAAAACATTAATATAACTATTTGACTATTTGTCCAAGTTTTTCTATTAAACATTGCCGTTTTACATTAAAAATGGAAAAATACGTAAAGATTTAAACATCTATCTTAAAATATAAAATATAGACATTGACTAAATATAAAGTATAAGAAAGAGAAATACTCAATATATAAAAAATAAATAATAAGTAAATATTATAAATATATAAATATACGAATTATATATACAATAATAAGTAAATGCACAATTTTAAAAAAATGGAAAGAGTATAATAAATATTGAACATCTATCTTAAAATGTAAAATATAGATATTAAGTAAATAGAAAATATAAGAAAAAGAAATACACAACTTAAAAACAATGGAAAAAGTATATTAAGATTTAAACATCTATCTTAAAATGTAAAATATAGATATTATGCAAATAGAAAGTATAAGAAAAGGAAATACACAATTTTAAAAAATGGAAAAAGCACATTAGCATTTAACCATCTATCTTAAAATGTAAATCAATTTTAAAATATAAAATTATTAGTAAATAGAAAGTATAAGAAATAGAAATACACAATATAAAGAAAAATAAATAAGAAGTAAAAAAAACATAAATATAACTATTTGACTATTTGTCCAAGATTTTCTATTAAACATTGTCGTTTTATATTAAAAATGGAAAAATACGTAAAGATTTAAACATCTATCTTAAAATATAAAATATAGACATTAACTAAATATAAAGTATAAGAAAGAGAAATACTCAATATATAGAAAAATAAATAATAAGTAAATATTATTAATATATAAATATACGAATTATATGTACAATAATAAGTAAATGCACAATTTTTAAAAACTGGAAAGAGTACATTAAATATTAAACATCTATCTTAAAATGTAAAATATAGATATTAAGTAAATAGAAAGTATAAGAAAAGGAAATACACAATTTAAAAAAATGGAAAAAGTACATTAGTATTTAAACATCTATCTTAAAATGTAAATCAATCTTAAAATATAAAATTATTAGTAAATAGAAAGTATAAGAAATAGAAATACACAATATAAAGAAAAATAAATAATAAGTAAATATATAATATAAGTAAATACCAACTTTAAAAAATGGGAAATTACATTTTTTTTAACGCTCATTTATTATGATCTTACAATTATGATATAGGAAAGATTACGTAGACGATTCGACAACCGACAATACTACCTGCATTATGAAGACCTATGCCTAACTGCATCACCTGAGCCGTCCTATGAAAATCCACGCTTGACTAGATTTACTTGCACCATGTTGAAGATCTCTTGCAAGCCATTCCTCTTTAGTCTGTATAATTGTTTAATAAACCGCTCTCTCCAGGACTTGAAACTTGGATTTCCTCTAATCTGCAATAAATTGCATAGTCTGGGATTCGAACCCCAGACCTGGGTGTAGAAGCCTTTAAACCTTAACCAATAGGCTACGGTGCTTCCACATGGGAAATTACATTAACATTTAAAAATATATATTAAAATTTAAAATATAGATATTACGTAAATAGAAAGTATAACAAATGGAAATATACAATTTAAAAAATTGGAAAACGTACATTAAGATTTAAACATCTTTCTTAAAATATAAAATAGAGATATTAAGTAAATGAAAAGTACAAGAAATGGAAATACATATACAGAAAAATAAATAATAAGTAAATAATGTAAATATATAATATATGAATTATATATGTAATAATAAGTAAATACACAATTTTTTAAAAAATGGAAAAAGTTCATCAAGCATTAAACATCTATCTTAAAATGTAAAATATATAATATAAGTAAATACACAATTTAAAAAATGAAAAAAGTACATTAATATTTAAATATCTATTTTAAAATATAAAATATAGATATTACGTAAATAAAAACATAAGAAATTGAAATAAACATTTTAAAAAATGGAAAAAGTACATTAAAATTTAAGCATCTATCTTAAAATGTACTTATATCTTAAAATGGTAGTAAATTATATAAAAATGGAAATACCACATTAAAAAAAATGTATAGTTTTACATCAAGAAAGTCCCTATAAAACTCATTATTCCATCCACATCAACCTCACACTATTAAGGAAAATTTCAAAGCACTCGAGCAAAAAAATGGTTTCACCATCAACTCTTGCCGTCCCAGAAACCTTTAATGACCTTGACTGAGATTTTTTTATAACAACAAACTTTTTGTTAGGTGGATTCATTGTTGGGAAACCCGCAACTTCCAAAAGCCGAACTTATTCATGGGAATTGAATTGCTTTTCATAGACTCAAAGGTATTCTTACAAATTTAAATTAATCTAATCCATAATTTTATTGTTAATATTCATACTAACTCTCTCATGACCAAACCATTTCAGTTAGTAACCATTCAAGCGTTTATCCCGAAACACTTCCTTCCTCGCCGAATCAGGTATTGGTTCATGTTGGTTTAGTTTTGTTTTTGGTTTACTAACCGGTTTAGGATGGTCCTATTGTAAATATAATTTAAGTTGGTTTAGCATATATTATGTTTAAAATAACTTAAATTAAATAATAATAATATTATGCTTAAAATATAATTTCAGAGAGTTTTCAAATATAGTCAATATATAATATCTTAAATTTTTTTTTTTTAAATATACATAATTTATATATATATATTAATCTTCCAAACTTAAACTATTATATTATATATGAATAATGTTTTTAAATAAAAATAATTTCTAATTTAAAATAAAAATAAAAACAACAAATGGTTATTTTCAAATAATGGATGTAATTTAAATTATACTATCATTTAACAAGTATTAGATACGTTTTGATATATCATTATTTTCTATTTCCAGAAAACAATAAATTGTTTAACATCAATATCATCTAGGTTAAGTATACGAACAACACAAATTCAAACATCACAAAAAATATTTACATAACCATTATAATACAATAATTTAATCAAAAAATATAATTAAAAAATATTAAAAAGAATAGTTATATACTTAATATTTGAAAATAAAAGATATTTTTGCTAAAATTGTACTTACCTGGCCAAGGAGATCGACCATCTTTTTACGGATCGATCGAATGTTGAGCATGTGGTCGATCCGAAAATACTCTGCAGTTTAATAAAATCTCTAAAACATTTATTCCAACGCTCAAAAGATAGTTTTGCTAAATATGATAACTAGATAGCCAATAAAATTACAAAAAAATATTTAAATAGTAAAAAATATGTTAATTTAACGTTTTAAAATTTAAAAATAAATTTTAATTATGATATGCATTTTAACATTTATATAAATATATATCATAGCCTAAATATAAATAATTTAACAACTTAAATTAGAAAAAATAAAAATCCCGGGCGTAGCCCGGGTTAATCCCTAGTACAATAAAAGAGAGATATACTCATTAGCTGGAGTGTCCACGTCGACAATTATAATTAACCAATAAGATTCTTTTTTTTTGCCATGTCACAGACCATGTTGGACTTCTAATAATTATGACTAAACACACGGTTCTCTTTTTCGCACACAAAATTTAACATTTTCAGAAGTTTGTCCATTTAATTTATGTAGCCCAGCACGAACCAATCTTGGTCCACCAAAAGTCCATATGAACTTCCATCTTCTTCCTCGGCTACGAAACCTTTGCTTCCACAACCTCTGGGATACTGTCTTCATAACACCTCTCCTCTGCATTCAATTAATTAAGATCCTTCAATTCAGCCATCCCATTACTTGATATTTAACTCACCAGTTTCGTATTCTTCTCTGAAACGCTACCACCCAAACGGATCGCCTATACACTGTGTAAGAGATAGAAACAGAGAGAGAGAGAGAGTGGAGTTTACTAAGATAGAGATGGGAGGTGTGACTTCTTCAATTGCGATGAAGGTGGTGCTCTTCGGCCGTATCAGTTAACTTGCAAGGCAATCAGAGACAACGCATCGGTGGTCCGATGTTGGAGCTCTCTATCGAGCTAACTATTCAGCTTTTTGTCAATTTGATGGGGTTAGTTTTTTTTTCTTTTGTGTGTATTCAACTTCTACTGCTTGCTTCAGAGTCTCTCAGTTCTTAATATCATCGATACTTTCAATGATTTGATCAGAAAACGAGTATCGTTTCCAAAGGAGAGGAAATCTATCTAAATATATCCAAAGTACCAGGAGATTGTTAATATTCGCTTAGGTGATGGATCTATGAGACGTGGTCAGGTCATGGAGGTTGATGGCGAGAAAGCTGTTGTCCAAGGCAATTGGCTGTACAAGTTCAATGTTCTCAATAAACTTATTTTCTTTTGGTTTCAGGTTTTTGAAAGAACATCTGAAATTGACACCGTTCAATTCACTGAGGTATCTACTATGAAAGTCTCTTCTTTTAAGAGTTTCTGGGAACCAGTGGTTGCTTATAATGATTTATCTCAACCTTTTCTGTGCATTGTACGATTTCAGTTACTGAAAACACATGTATCTCAAGAGATGCTTGGGCGCATTTTTAACGGCTCAAGAAAGACAATTGATTATGGCCCTCCTATTTTGCCTGAGGCATACCTTGATATTTCTGGTGAGTGTTGATTGTGCTTCATTGTCTGATCTCTGAAACAAAAAATATTGTTGTTGTTTTAAGTTGTATCGGTAATACTTATAAGAAGCTCAATCAACCCCAGTGAAAGAACTTACCCTGGATAGATGATACAAACAGGAATAGATGGTCTCATGTTCCTTGCAGATGTGCATGAGACTATTCCTGAAGGCATTAATCTTAGAGGAGACATAAACGTCTGTGCTAAATACTCATTCCTAAGGTACTGGTTCTCATTGGATATTAATTGCTGTTGTTTTATATTTTCTAAAAAACCCCTCAGTGTCGCTTTGTTGATGCATCTACACCGCAGTCCTCTTCTGCAGCTGTGTTGGTTGCAACTGTGGCTAAAAAAACCTGAAACTGTGAGTTTTGCATTGTAATTTTTGAATTGATGAACTGATCCTCGAAATAATGTTATTTCAATGTTTTAACTCTGCCTAATGCCATCTTATTCTTTAGCAGGCTGGTGCCTTAACGCTTGATAATGGAATATGTTGCGTTCATGAGTTTGACAAGATGGATATGTAAAACCAGGTCAGTGATCATTTATTACTATAGATGATTAGTTTTCCTGGAGTGTTACTTAGATTGATGTTACATTTGGGTACCAAGGCTGCAATTCGAGAAGCCATGGAGCAGCCACAATAAGCACTATTTTTCTGTGTGTAGATCCGTCTACTTCCCATGTTTGAGGAGTATAACTTACTCATACGGTAAAGAGAAAGAACACCGACTCCAATGGGTATGTACTTATCTGCTTTCCATCAGAATTTTTTTGGCCAATATAAACTTCTCATGATACTGGTTTCTGCATGTTAAAAGATTTGATGAAGCTCCAAGAACAGCTCATAGCAGAGCATGAGGCACTTTACGAGTCAAAACCGAGCCCATTTAAACCCCTTGGTGATTTAAAAGGCTCCTGGAATGTCAACCGGTGCCGGTGGTGCTGCAACCAACCGAAGACTTTCCTTAAGAGCCGGAATGTGTGGGCAAAATGTGTTAATTATCATCCGTTTGTTACTCATAAGCTTGCTCTGTACAACATAAAGGTTGAGGCAAAATGTGCTGCGAGCTGATCTGCATTTTGTTTATAGATGCCATTGGAAAGTAGAGATTTGTCTGTAACCTAAACGGTTCTATAAGCACTGCAAGTTTTGATAAGTTTGGATGTTCTATGCAAGGATGCATGACTATTAACTTTACGAGTCCACGTGATATAAATCTTTTGCTCTGAAAAGTTAAAATGATTTGCATTACTAATTGGAACAACAACCACCATATAGATTTTAAACGAAATTGAAAAGATGCTTTATTACTAATTGAAAGAACAACCACCACATTGAGTTAAAAAAAGAAAGAAATAAATATAAACAAGGTTTTTCAGTTTTGATCCGTAAGCAAACAAGTAATAAAAGAAGGATATAAACCTTAGATAAAGTGTTTACGTAGGCGAAAATAATCGATCAATGAGAAACTATATTTTTGTCATGTCACCTCCTCTATTTATTTTTACAAAATGATCCTTTAACTTTTTACTTAAACAATTATAACCGAAAATATTTTTTAGTGAAATGTATTATTTATATAAATATAATTATACTTTTTATTTCCAGAATAGTTTGTAAAGAAATATTTAGTGTAAATAATATCATAATTTTATAAAATACTAAAATAAATTGGGTTGGTTTTCAACTTTCACAAATAAAAAATATTATTTCTAAACTCAGATAATAATATATCAAGAATATTCTTTTTCAGGAGAGAAAATAGAAAAATACATCGGAGACAAATCCATCTCTATTATGAAATTCCTCTATTTTAGAGAAAACAAATAGAGGAATACATTGGAGATGGTCTAAGGCATTGCCGACGTAAATGATCGATGTTGAGATTTCAACTTTTCTGATTCTTACTATTCTAATGTTTCAATATAATTTGAATATTCCCTTGGTTTATAATATAATGGTTTAAAAGTACTTTTTGTTTCACTATATAATTTTTTTTATATTTCAATGAAACTTTATACTTATTGGATATTGTGTGGCCAATTAAATTATGTATATGACTATGTAATTGATTAAATTTATATATTAAATGACAGTTTTCTAGAGTAATAACTTTTAAATATTACAGATTTTAATTAAAACTAGAAGATATAAGCCTCAGATAGAGTGTCCACGTAGGCGAAAATAATCGGCCAATGAGAAACTATATTTTTGCCATGTCACCTCCTCTATTTTTTTTTTAAAATGATCATTTTAATTTTTTTACTTAAAAAATTATAACCAAAAATATTTTTTTAGTGAAAAATATTTTTTATATAAATATAATTATATTTTTTTATTTACATAATAGTTTGTAAAGAAATATTTAGTGTAAATAATATCATAATTTTATAAAATACTAAAATAAATTAGTTTGGTTTTCAACTTTCACAAATAAAAAAAATATTATCTGTAAACTTAGAAAAGAATATATCAAGAATATTCTTTTAGGAGAGAAAATAGAAAAAATACATCGGAGACAAATCCATCTCTATTATGAAATTCCCCCATTTTAAAGAAAAAAATAGAGGAATACATTGGAGATGGTCTAAGGCATGGCCGACGTAAATGATCGACGTTGATATTTCAGCTTTTCTGATTCTTATTATTCTAATGTTTCAATATAATTTGAATATTCTTTTGTTTTATAATATAATGGTTTAAAAGTATTTTTTGTTTCGCTATATAAATTGTTTTTATATTTCAATGTAACTTTATATTTATTGGATATTGTGTGACCAATTAAATTATGTAAATTACTGTATAATTGATTAAATTTATATATTAAATGACAGTTTTCTAAAGTAATAACTTTTAAATATTACAGATTTTAATTAAAACTTATTACATTTTAAAACAAAGAGAGTAATCTATAAACTAACTCTATATATATATGAAGACAAAATTGTAAAGTGGTCTCACCTTGAATTTCTCTCATTCTGTGCATTCCTAATTGGAAGGAGATAATCAACATAATATTATGTTATTTTCAGTATATTAGAAATAGTCGAACCGTAAACCAATTAAGGATGATGTAGGGAAGACATAAAAATGTATTTCCAGTTATCACAAATATAAAATCAGTTGACAACAACTTAATTATGTCCACGATATGACAACATAGAAGAGTTTTCATACCTTCTAATATTATAATATCTCACTATATTTGTGGCTAAATCAGTTTTATTTAGCACAAATACTAACTCTATTCTTGGTGTTTAAGCTTTTCTATCTGATGATATTAGTAGTTTGATCCCAAAAAAAAATTGGTCGAACTGTACATTGTAATTGGAGTAAGAAAACAAATAAAAATCAACCAAAGACTTTTAAAGTATATGAAACAAAAATTGGAAATAACAATTATCTGTAATTAAAGAATAGTGCAATAAAATTGTAAAAATGTAAAATAAAACAAAAAATATACACAGAAAGAAAGATTTAGTAAAATAAAATCATAATATAATTTCCATAATTGATAGTGTTCAATTACACTAAAAAATCTAAATTTTCAACATACACAGTTTTATTTACATATTTAAACCTATTATCTAATTAAAATGATTCTAAAAAAAGTGCCAGCATGAAGAGTTAGAAAATATACGATAAAATATAATACATAACGTTAAAAATACATTATCACTGATCACTAAAAAATCATGTTAGTAGTAATAAAAATGAAATGACAACACATTTATTAAAACCATAGAATAGCACACAACAAGGTGTTATTAAAATATACAAACTACAAATTAAATATGGTTAACGTAAACACCCATAAAAATTAGACATCACATTTGGATATATTTAAATAAATAATTTTAAATATATTATATTCTTGGTAATTTAAAATTACTTAAAAAGAAACTAAATTATTAAAAAATCAATATACAAATAAAACTGAAGTAATATTTTGTAACGTCAAAATAATAAATGAATAAAAAATATATTATGTTAATAAAATAGATTTTAGATTTTAAAGATTTCTAATTCATGTAATATTACAAAATTCAAAATATGTTTATTGCAATTAATATTTTACCATTGGATCTATTAAAATAATATTCTAGATCGATATTCAATTGTCAGTTTTCAACTATTACACGTAAAAAAATATTATTAAGTACGTTTTTTTTTAAAAGGGGGTTTTATATTTTTAGTAGGTTATTGGAGTACTTTTTCTTTTCGTGAATTTATTCGAGATGAGATTCCGATCTTTTAAACTAAGATAATTTATGTTCTATACATAATTATATTTTTTTTACATAACTCTAAGTTCTCAAACTTAATTCTTCATATTTTATTAGTTAATTTTGTTACATATAATAGAAATACTTACTTCAAATTAAAAAAAAAAACAAATTTGAAAATTAGTTATATATAATTTAATATACAAAAATTCACATATAAATAAAAATGATAAATGTAACAAATTTAAATATATTAACTGCGCGTAGCGCGGAGAAAGGATCTGGTAGTTTATAAAAGCTTATAAAATAAATAGTAAAACTTTGAAAAAGTTCGAAATTAAAACTGCTTTCGACTTCCGATAGGCTTGTAAAAGTTTTATAAATAGCTTTGACGAGAATGCAAGACTCGTCCCCAAACTAAAATAAATAGTGATTTTCCTATACATCTATTTATTTGATTATCATACCATGTAAAATTTCATTATCAAAGACTATCAATGATAAAAGGTAAATGAAAAATCTGGTCATGAATGGTATCAAAGACTATCATTCTTTTGCCAATGATTTCAACTTCAGCTGTTCTCATTGGATGAACGAAACTACATCAGTCAATTGATAATACGTGAAAGATTCTTAATTGTAGAAGCCTTGAGCTTTTTTTTTTGAAGAAACGAGAAAATAAAATTACCAGCAGGAAAAATCATTCTCCCAAAGAATATTAACTGATGGTTGACATAACCACATTAAACAAATCATACGGCTGCCGTCTTTGAAGATTGAAAAGAAATGAATAAATATTAGGAAATCGAGTATCTTACATATGTAATCAAAACTTATCTATATTATTAAAGTTGAAGTACACATTGGGATTGTTTGGCAATATGAATACTAGTTAAAAAATAGTACTGTTTGGAAACATGGATAGCAGTAAATTAGAAAAAATAATAATGGGCTTATGCTACTAAAAAAATTGAAAGTCCATTACATTATATTAAAAAGTAATGGATCTATGTTACTTGATATATATATTCAAATCAAAATAATAATTTAAAATTAATTTATATCAAAAATTCATTCAAAAATATACATATATTCAAAATTTGATTTTTACTAACATATTTTCCAATAACTATTATAATTTTTTTAAATATATATAATAAAAATACAATACAAAATCCAATTTCAAACACCAACTTAAATTATGGTTTTATATTTCACATTAAGTTTTAAAATATAATATATGATTATTTATATGATTGTACGTATAAAATATTATTAATTATAAGAAAACTTATTTGATGGTACGTATAAAATACGATTAGTTATATGATAACACATATTTTGTAACCTATGATAACACATATAGGATATATATAATAGTGATTAGGGGTGGACGTTCGGATTCGTTTTCGGGTCTTTTTGGGATTTCGTGTTCAGTTCAGATCTTTGAAGATTTGGTTCTGATTTGGATAACCAATTTAAATAGGTTTGGTTTAAATATTTGGATAGAGAATTAATAATTATTTAAGTATTTTTAGAGTTTTGAGTATTTTTTTAACTATTTAAGATATTTACGTTTAATTATTTCTATATATTTTCAAGCATTTATTCGAACTTAAAAGTATCATATATATAAGTATATAAATCTATTTTGGATACCCAAAATAATTCGGTTCGGATCGGATTAGGTTTCAATTATTCAAATACCAAAATTTTGAATAATTCAGATATTTAATCAATTCTGGTTCGGATTTAGTACTACTTATTCGGATTAAGATCGGTTTGAATCTTCGAATTCAAGTTTTCTACTCAACCCTAAATAGTGACATAAGAAGCAAATATCATCATATTTTTTTAAAAAAAATAGATCCGCACGGGCGTGCGGGACAAAATCTAGTTTCTATATTATGGTTAGGTGATCATAATATATATATATATATATACTAATTTACATTAAAACGAAGCTAATTAAAAAGAAGAATCGTGGGGAGCATTCGTTAAGCTTCTTACTAAGACTTCATGCCCTCCAAATCCTTGCAGTACTCTCCAATGCCGGCAAGACTTATTAATTAATAAAATCCTGTTCTTTTAATAATAAACCGAACATTAAATTTTTTTGATTTTCAACACGTAGAACTTCTAGTTCGTGATCCTGTCTTAAGATCCCGACATTCACAGAAAATCATTGAACACGAGTAGCATTGTCGTCGTTTTTATATACTTCTTACAAAATTCTCTCCAACATTGATTCACCTCTACATTTCCGAGTAAACCCTGGTTCTAGAGTTTCCTTGAAGCACAAGGAAATAAAAAGTTTTGCGTAACTTAAGAGACGATAGAGATGAAAGAGAAGGATCTTCTTTACCATACAATACTTGCTCGTAGCTTTAGCAAAAACGAGCAGAAGAGACTTGGCTATGGAGCTTTCATTGCCTCTCTTTTCTTCGTCTTCACTCTTTGCACCATCTTTAAATCGTATCTCAACCTATTACCAACCAGTAAGTCCCTTTACAACGCTTTCAAAGCGCCAGAAAACGCGGAAACAGCAATTAACTAACGTCTTCTTTCTTCAGTGGATACGCAATTATCAGTGGACACTGGTCTAAGGATGGTGAGAGTAACAGAAACGCATAAATCGCAAGCGTTTAACAGCAACTATACAACAACATCTGGAGCTTCTGAGTCTCTCATTAGCCCGACGACTCAAAATAACATTACATCAAATGTTACAAATACGCAGAGATTAACCAGTTCTGAAGATGACAAGCTAAGTGTTTGCAACGACACAAGCTTGCCCAAGAATTATCTTGATTTGTTTAACTGTACTACACCCACTTCAATCTCCAATGAACAATCTGCTTCAGGTTCACATTCTTAACTTTTGTCTTTGTTTATTTAATCGTTTTAAGCATTTTCTACATATTTTAATGATTCTGAAAATGTTTTGTTGAATTTTCAGACGGCAATAAAATGGATGAAACGATAAAGTGTAAGAAGCAATCAAGAACAGAGATATGCGAGTTTAACGGCGACGTAAGGGTCCACGGTAAATCCGCGACGATTCTTTCCACAATCACGTCTGCCTTTTCGGGGAATTCCACGTGGCAAATGAGACCTTACGCGCGAAAAGGTGACCTTGTGGCCATGAATCGCGTTAGAGAGTGGACAGTGAAGTTAATACAAAACGCTGACCATTTAGAGAACGCTAATTTCTCATCGCGATGCGTTAGGAATCACAGCGTTCCCGCGATGATTTTCTCTCTCGGAGGCTACACGATGAACAACTTCCACGATTTCACCGACGTCGTGGTCCCTCTTTTCACGACGGCGCGTAGGTTCAACGGAGAAGTTCAGTTCCTCGTGACGAACAAGAATCAACCGTGGATCAACAAATTCAAGGAGATTTTAAGGAGTCTCTCGAATTACGAACTGATTTACATCGACGGAGAAGATGAAACGCACTGTTTCACCACCGTCGTCGTGGGCCTCAATCGCCATCCAGAGTACTTCAAAGAGCTGACGATCGATCCTTCGCATTCCGAGTATTCCATGTCCGATTTCCGGAGGTTCCTAAGAGACACATACTCGCTGAGAAACGCCGCCGTGAGTACCGGAGAGAGTCTGCGGCGGAGGCCACGGATGCTGATTATATCGAGAGCCAGATCGCGAGCGTTCACGAACACCGACGAGATCGCGAACGCGGCGGGAGAAATCGGATTCGAAGTCGTGGTGGCGGAAGCGAACACAGGCGTCGCGAGTTTCGCGGAGACGGTGAACTCGTGCGACGTGATGCTCGGCGTTCACGGCGCGGGGCTGACGAACATGGTGTTCCTGCCGGAGAACGCGGTGGTGATTCAGATTCTTCCGATCGGTGGATTCGAGTGGCTGGCGGATACGGATTTCGGGAGGCCGGCGAAGGGGATGAATCTGAGGTATTTGGAGTACAAGATCGCGGCGGAGGAGAGCTCGCTTGTGCGGCAGTACGGACGTGATCACGAGGTCGTTAGAGATCCATCGGCGGTTGCGAAAGGTGGGTGGACGGCGTTCAAGGCAGCCTATTTGGTAGGGCAGAACGTGACCGTTGATATAAACCGGTTCAAGCCGGTTCTTGCCAAAGCTTTTGAGTTATTGCAGAGACGACAGTCGGTGTAAAATAAATATTTACTGCATTTTTACTCTAAATTCTTGTAGTCGTATCTTACAATACTAAAATGGTTTAATCATCAACCCTTAGCATGTCCATGTCATCTTAAAATAACTAATCATATGCTTTTTGTTTTGCCACTTCGTATCATATTTCTCGATTTTGAAATTTGAATTAATTGGCTTTATAACCGGGAAATGCAGGACCGTCCTAATTAAAGTATCTGATGGATCTTAAACCGGTTCGGTTTTGGTGTTTGATCGTACCGTAAATGTATCCGTTAGAAAATTATTGACGCAACGATACATAATAAAAGCAGAGGAGCTCTCTCTCTCTCTCTCACTCAATTTATCGAGGAAGTCTCCCTTTGTACATGTGGGGAACTGGTGAGATTCTTAAATCAATAAGTTTCTTCTTCGATTTATGTAATCTGTAGATCCTGAATTTGCTTTTGTTCCGTTGTTATCTTGTTTGGAGTTCGCGTGAAACTGATGTGATCCGTAATCCTCTTTGCGATTTTGATTTAGGGTTTCAAGTTTTCTAAATCGTTCGTTATTTATGTGTTGCAGTAGTGATGTTGAATCTACAAGAGAAACGAAACGCTTGAGTCATTCGTGAAACCCTCGTAGATGAGGTACTTCTCTGTCTTACGCTAGAGTTTGATCTATTGTAAAGCGTGATTGTGCTTTAATTTGGTGGTTTAGTTATGGATATTACGCTAGAGTTTGATCTATTTGATTTCTTTCTTGTGCTAGCACTAGCACCATTGTTGATTCCTTAATATCTTATTTGTGAGAGTAAAGGATTACAGAATGTACGATTGTGTTCATGAGGAATAGACATAGGGAATTAATATTGAGACAGAGATTTTTTTTTGAGTTCCAAGTTTTATTCTTTCACCTGTTTTCATCATACAAGTAACATTTCCTCTTTTTTTGTTTTGTTTACAGTAGTATGTTTGTGTGGAGAAAGCATCGCTGACAGATTCCATTACATCATACCTCTGGATAGAGTCACTGAAACAATTGAAGATAAGATGGGATCTTGGAGGCAAAGAAGTAGCAGCAGTAAAACAGTTAAGCTCTTTTACTTTATCTTCTACTGTTTTGTTTCCAAGTTTGGTTTTTATTAAACCCCAAAGAAGATCATAGGCAGACACTAATTCAATAGTGTTTTGTCAGATTCTTATTTGGGGACATTGTCCCGTTGCGTGAAGCCTAGACCCTGAGAAAAGTTTGAAATCATAGCCCCAACAACTCTATTGGTTAATTGGTGGTAGTGCATGTCTAAGTAAATGATGGAAAAAGTATGACAAAATTTTGTTACCCACGGCTTACAAAACACAACCAACGGCTTAAGAAAAGTATTTAGACAGAGCTTTCCATAAAGTTTTTAGACAAAGGTTGGCTGGATCAAACGACCCGTGGCTTGCAAAAAAATGTCTTTAGGCAGACAAAGACTATGAATGAATGTTTGGTTGGATCAAATGTCCCGTGGCTTGCAAAAATGTCTTTAGACACAAAAAGACTATGAATGTTGGGATGGATAAAACGACCAACAGTACAACATAAAGTCTTTAGACATAGACTATGAGTTACCCACGGCTTATAAAGTCTTTAAACAAAGTCCATGAGTTGATGAAGAGGCTTTAGAAAATATTGCTACCCACGGCTTATGAAAAATTTTTAGACAAAGACTTTGAGATTCTTGCTACACACAACTTTATGTAAAGTCTTTAGACAAAGACTGAATCTGGCCAACAACAGCTCTATGAGAAGAGTCTTTATGAAAGTCAAAACTACAACTACCCACAGCTTTATGGAAGTCTTTAAGCCAAACAGAATCATTGCTTGACGACTACCCACAGCTCAAAGAATGTCTTCTGACAAAGACTAGGGGGTTAGTTTTCAACTCTGTGGATGGAGTGGAAAAAACGTCTTAACGACGTCTAAATGCAAAGAAGTGGGTTCCCTGCGTTACCAGTACCCATGGCTTAGAAAAACAACAAACGGCTTAAGAAAAGTTTTTAGACAAATTTTGATTGAACCCTCGGCTTGCTAAATCTTATAGAAAAATCTTATGAATTAGTTTCTGCAGTTGTTGGATGAAAGAACGACCAACAGCTCTGGAAACATCTTCTTAAGTGGCTTATAAAAGGTCTTAAAGATGAAGACTATTATGAGTTGGATGTGAAAAAGACATCACCACAAGCTGATATGAATCAAAAACAGACCACAAGTCTTAAGAGAGAGAGAGAGTATGAAAACAAACCGCTAGACAGACAAGGATCAAAGGCTGAAAAAGAGTTTAGGACAGATGATATGAAACAAACACAGAGTATGAAAACAGACAGATGGTTTAATCCAAGTCTTAAGACAGAGAGTATGAAATAAACATTGAGTTGGTTTTGACTTGATTGCTGGGAAAAACTACCAACAGCTTAAACCAAGTCTTAAGACAGGGAGTATAGACCAAAAATTGATTTTCTTGCTACACACAGCTTATGAAAAGTCTTCAAGATGAAGAGTATGAATTGTTTATAACAAACCTACTACTTGTTAGATGGAAAAAACTACATGCGGCTTAAAAAGTCTTAGACAAAGACAATGGTTGTTTGAGTTGTTGTACGGTAAACACGACTTAAACAGAGACTATGAACCAAAACAATAGTCATAAGGCTTAATAACAACTAGACAGAGAAGGACCAAAAGCTGAAAAAGAGTTTAAGACAGGTTTTATGAATCAAAAACAGACTCCTTACTTCACCACAAGCCTTGGCAAAGTATTTAGACAACGACTACATGTCGGTTTTTGGCTTGTTGGATGGGGAAAACTACCAATGGCTTAAACCAAGTCTTAAGACAGAGACTGTGAGCCAAAATTGAGTTTCGTTTTTAGCTTGATGAAAGGGGAAAACTACCAATGGCTTAAACTAAGTCTTAAGACAAAGACTATGAGCCAAATTTGAGTTCGTTTTTGGCTTGATGGAAGGGGAAAACTACCAACGGAACGGCCTAAATGAAGTCTTAAGACAGAGACAATAGACTGAAAACTGATTCGGTACTTTACTATCTGACCCTTGAAAAATTTCTCAAATAGTGTTATCCAAGACTATGAAAGGAATTAAAATAGTCTTTAGACAAAGATTCGACTTGTTAGATAAGAAAAAAATTGATCAGACTATGAATGTATAACACATTCATTACTTTACCACTCACAAGGTAAGAATGATGCATTTAAGTGAAGCATAGACTGATTAATTCTGAATTTTGCAGGTATGTATGTGCTTCTTCAAATTGTTAGAGACTCATAGAAGATTGATTTCAAGTGTAGCAGATTTCTTTGACAGGTATGTGCATTTCAAACTTGTTTGTAATTTATTTGGTAAAATTATGAAAATCATAAGGAGTCACAAACATGAAGTAAAGATTAGTTTCATCTGTTCAGGTTTGTGCTTCAGAAACTGCTCATTGAGGCAAAGGCTTTTCTCAGGTATATGCTTTTCTTGACTTTGCTCTTGTAAATTGGAATTTTTTACTTAATGAAAATTTACAAAGTTAAAGTGATATATATACACATAAACTAAAGAAACTGGAAATGAATCTCTATGCTCCATTTAAGCTGACTAGTCAATATTTCTATAATGGTTTAGCTAGCATCCGTGAGATTCTAGAAAATTAATTGCTAACATATCCATTGATGAACAGGTAGATTGTCTACTTTGATTTTGGAGTATTTCTTTTTGTGTTTACAGTGTTTGTAATCTCTATTGCATGTATTATATAAGGTCTCTTAATTTTTTCAAATGAATGTATCTTCGAGCTCTTGTAGATCAAAAGTAGACGAGAGACTCCTCCATATAGTGGTGGTAGTTTTCTTAAATTTCAAAGGTTTCTGTTTTGTTTTATACTCATAAGCTTCACTGATCATTCTAAAAATAGTGTTAATAAAACTCTTTATAGTTTTGTGCTTGTATGCATTATAAGGTCTCTCATTTTTGAAATGGATGTATCTTGTAGTAAGTGAGAGCCTCCTTCAGATTTGTGGTGCTAATTTCAGTGAATTTCGAATGTTTCTGTTTTTGTGTTATCTCTATTGCATGTATTATAAGGTTTCTAATTTGTTGAAATGGATGTATCTTGTAGATCAAAGTAGGTGAAAGACTCATGCATATTGTGGTTTCATTGAATTTCAAATGTTTCTGTTTTTGTGTCAATACTCCTCCTAACCCTAAATGATCGTTCTAAACATGTATAGTGTTAGTATTCTCGTAAGTTTGGTGCTTGTATGAGCTATAAGGTTTCTCATCTTGTAAGATAGATGGATATCTTGGAGTCGTAGATCAATAGTATTCTCTTTAGTTTGGTGCTTGCATCTACTATAAGTTTTCTCATTTTATGAAATAGATGTATCTCTTGTAGATTCAACATGTCTGAAAGACTAGAGATGGTGGTAGTAGTTTCTTTGCACCTTGAATGTTATGTTTTCTTTAATGCTCCTTACCCTGGGTGATCATTTTAAACATGTGAAATGACATCTCTACGCTGATGATTATTATGTGAGATTCTTTAAATTGTATATATTAGACTTGAAAATTTCCATGTTATGGTATTTGTGTCTGTGCCTTGGTTTCTGAGTCTTGGCAAAAAAGTAGACATCATTTAATTTTCACAATTTATGGGATTCTTCATCATATGCTGATGATTACATGTTGGATTGAGTTTTTACTATAACAGTGATCGAGAATTCTCTGTTATATACGTGTGTCTATCATGTGATCTCTTACTCGTACAGAGCCGATGAAGCTTCTTAAGTTTCTATGATTGATGTCAAATTCAAGAAAGTAGCTGTATGTTAAGTCTAGTAGTTGTAAACATTTGAAATAGGTACTCTCGTCTTCTCTTCTCTTCTCTTTAGGTCGACTAAATGTGATGTCAGATATTTTTTTCTGGAAATTATTGACTCTAGTTTATGTACAAAATCATCCAAGTTTCTGTTTGTTGTCCGGCAAATTATCACACTGAATTACTATTACATACTAAAATAATAAGACTCGGATGTGTTATGTGTTCATCTAAGGAACGGCATAATGTGATTGGTAAACTAAATTCATTTGAGAGTCATGCTATTGTAGATAAGATTCAGCTGTAATCGTTAACGAAAAATCAACTTAGTTGTTGTCTGTCTAAACTAAGATCATTTTAATTTTGATGTTATGTACATAAACAATAATGTCTTTATGTACTTTTCAGCTGTGTTAGAATTTTCTTGCATTTTGGTTGGTTAATTTATCCTATGGTGTATGAATTATTGCTCATTTTATTGCATATTGCTCTTTAGAATATAATTAGCTATTGTATAAATTGATTTCTCGACTCTTTTCTGTATCATTTCTCAACTTTATTGGGAAGAAATTTATTCTTGTACGTTTATCATAAATTATATATGCAACAGTAATGTCTTTATGTACTTTTCAGCTGTGTTAGAATTTTCTTGCATTTTGGTTGGTTTATCCTATGGTGTATGAATTATTGCTCATTTTATTGCATATTGGTCTTTAGAATATAATTAGCTATTGCATAAATTGATTTCTAGACTCTTTTCTGTATTATTTCTCAACCTTATTGGGAAGAAATTTATTCTTGTACGTTTATCCTAAATTATACGCAACTAAAAGTTGATTGGTATTTCGTATGGAGGATAGTTGAAGATTAATTTTATTCCTTTGAACTTTACTATGATTCTACAAAATGTCAACAAACAAATAAAAAAGTAAATATCAATTTATGAGAAGTAGAAGAACTAAAGAGCCTTTGATAACTTGTTACAGCTTCATTCTACAGATATCTGATGATTTCAACTGCATATTTCCCTTTTTTTTCGTCTCGTTGATCTCTCCAATCTGTGCATTAAAACACCAATTAACTCAAAACATTAACGTTTTTGAAACCAAACACTAACTAAACTCACTTCTTACAGTCTTACCTTGAGTCTCCCTTTCCCGCTAACAGAGACAACATCACCAGTCTTTACGGTGGTTCCAACAAAGAAGAATGATCTTTTTTTTTCTCAGCAAACTAAACATGAGAATGTAATGGAAGATCGAAAAGAAAGCTAAGGTACCTGCAAGAACGAAAGAAAGTGAGAGTGAGACACTAAGATTAAAGCTTTAGAGCAACCAACCAGCCAGTTCTGTTGCATACTCTTCAGTTGGACACTCTTTGTTTGGTCTAAGATATTTTCTGGCAACGGATAGTGGCTATTACCAGTAGCCAAATATTCATTTCTAGAGGTTTCAGGTATCCGTAGATACCCGTCTTCTCTTTCATCGAGAAAAGCCTCAAGATAAGCATCTACTTCCCTTTCTATGCTTAAAGGCAAAACCACCTTTTTAAATCCAAGTGAAAGAAGACAACAGCTTTATCATACTGACGGCTGCAAAAAAACAATAGACCATAAGAGAACAAACAAAAACCTCAGAATCAAAGGATATTTCTCACTTCATTGCAAGACCTTAACAAAAGATATACCTATACAGTCCCATTCTTGATGCAGTTCCTGAGATTTTATGAAAAACCATCACAATTCTCACACACAATCTCTTGTTCATGCTTCGATATGAGAAACGCCGAGAACCTTAAACTCCACAGATTCATCTCACAAGCGGACTGTGAACCACAAGTAAACGGTACACAAAAGTAAGCACTAGGTGGAATCTCATGC
Organism: Brassica napus; assembly: GCF_020379485.1. NCBI lineage: Eukaryota > Viridiplantae > Streptophyta > Magnoliopsida > Brassicales > Brassicaceae > Brassica > Brassica napus. The sequence goes on along the minus strand of NC_063438.1, from coordinate 22,134,222 downwards.
TAGAAAACAGCAACCGTCACCATTCGCTGCGAGACGTCGTGATAAGGGTCTTCGGAAGCTGTCTGGAGATAAGCGAAAGAAGTGTCTCGGCCTTCTTCTTTATTCTAACCCAAGAGTTGACATCAACATGTGGGACTCTGCAAATTCTCCGACCACAAACCCTTCCCTGTCTGGTAAACGGGAGTTAAAAAACGATGGCCGAGATTTAACAAGCAGTTAAACCGGACTTCGCTCCGGTTTACTTTTATTTGTTCGGTTATCTCTAAACAATTGGAATTAACTTAGAAAACCGGAGATATATAATGGGCCTTTATGGCTAACAGGCCCATTTATATCAGGAAGATATTAGTTCGTGCAACCAAAGAGCACCGTAAACCCTAGAGCGTCTCTTTCCACTGTAACAAACTGATCTAAACTCATTTCCCTTTGAGATCAAATCAAATCTCGAGCTCTCTCCTCTGTACTCTACAATGGCGGCGGTAACGGCATCGAGACCTCGCGCATCCAAGGCCGAATCCTTCGTCGACAACAAACGTAAAGAAGACATCCGCTCCGCCAACATCAACGCCGGCCGCGCCGTCGCCGACGCCGTCCGCACGAGCCTCGGCCCCAAGGGAATGGACAAGATGATCTCCACCGCGAGCGGCGAGGTCATCATCACCAACGACGGAGCCACGATCCTCAACAAGATGGACGTTCTCCAGCCGGCGGCGAAGATGATGGTGGAGCTTTCCAAATCGCAGGACTCAGCCGCCGGAGACGGGACCACAACGGTCGTCGTACTCGCCGGAGCCTTGCTGAGAGTGTGCCAAACGCTTCTAGGCTCCGGGATCCACCCTACCGTGATCTCGGACGCGCTTCACAAGTCTTGCGCGAAGTCCGTTGATATCCTAACCGCCATGGCCGTCCCCGTGGAGCTAACGGATCGAGATTCGTTAGTTAAATCGGCGAGCACGTCGCTGAACAGTAAGGTTGTTAGCCAGTACTCGACTCTGCTCGCTCCGTTAGCTGTGGATGCGGTTTTATCAGTTATAGATCCGGAGAAGCCGGAGATTGTTGATCTGCGTGATATCAAGATTGTTAAGAAGCTTGGTGGGACTGTTGACGATACGCACACTGTTAACGGTTTGGTGTTTGATAAGAAGGTGAGCCACGCTGCTGGTGGGCCCACGAGGATGGAGAACGCTAAGATCGCTGTGATTCAGTTCCAGATCTCGCCTCCCAAGACTGATATTGAGCAGAGTATTGTTGTTTCTGATTACACTCAGATGGATAGGATCTTGAAGGAAGAGAGGAACTACATCTTGGGGATGATTAAGAAGATCAAGGCCACTGGTTGTAATGTGTTGCTGATTCAGAAGAGTATTTTGAGGGACGCTGTGACTGATTTGTCGCTTCATTATTTGGCTAAGGCTAAGATCATGGTGATTAAGGATGTGGAGAGGGATGAGATTGAGTTCGTGACGAAGACGTTGAACTGCTTGCCGATTGCTAACATAGAGCATTTTAGGGCTGAGAAGCTTGGGTATGCTGATCTCGTTGAAGAAGCGTCGCTTGGAGATGGGAAGATTTTGAAGATCACTGGGATTAAGGACATGGGGAGAACCACCTCTGTTCTTGTCCGTGGATCTAACCAGCTTGTTCTTGATGAAGCTGAGAGGAGTCTGCACGATGCGTTATGTGTTGTTAGGTGTCTGGTGAGCAAGAGGTTTTTGATTGCAGGTGGTGGTGCGCCAGAGATTGAGCTCTCGAGGCAGCTAGGTGCTTGGGCTAAGGTGCTCCATGGGATGGAAGGTTACTGTGTGAAGTCTTTCGCTGAAGCTCTGGAGGTTATTCCTTACACGCTGGCTGAGAATGCAGGTTTGAATCCTATTGCAATTGTGACTGAGCTGAGGAACAAGCATGCTCAAGGGGAAATCAACTCTGGGATCAATGTGAGGAAAGGGCAGATCACTAATATCTTGGAGGAAAACGTGGTGCAGCCTCTGCTTGTGAGCACCAGCGCAATCACTCTTGCAACTGAATGTGTAAGGATGATCTTGAAGATCGATGACATCGTTACTGTGAGGTAGTGTGGTAGTTTCACTCTCAGTACACATCTCTTGCTCTATCTATCTTAAGCTTTGTTTCCTTTTTGGTGTTTTGGTCTGTTTTTGTTTTTGTTGTAATGGTTGAACTTAGACCATCTTTACTTTCATCATGTTCCATTGCAGCTAAGTGGTCTTCTTTGTGGTTTAGTGCTACTTTGTTTCTTTCTAGTGACTTAATATCAAGATTTCTCCTTTTGCTTCATATGTTGATTATGATTTGGTTATAATGCAATGCTAGAAGTAGAACCAGAAATTCATTTGCTTTGATTGTGGGACAAAAAAGCAGCCTAAGTGGATAATCAACTAACCATAGACTGGGTCACATTTGTTACAGATTCGTTGTATAGCTTAACACAGTATACAATTGCATGAACATTATTTGCTCCAGCTCATTGGTCTTTCAACAACCAGACCCAATCAAAACATAAATTACTACTTGCTTCTCCACTGTCGACTTGATTCTAGCTAAATCATCTTTTCATTTATTCATATTCTAGTTGCAACCCAATTTCGATTACAACTCAAAAGTAAACAATTACGCTCTGAATGTGGAAAACCCATCAATAATTAATCCATTTTATACGAATAATCTTGAGTAATATAAGTTCAAGGAGCAACCACCGTTTTTTAGTTAACTTGTTCTTTTATTCATGTTACTAGATTCTAAAAACGGCTGTATACAAATGTACCATTACTCAGCTTGAATATAAAAAACTATAATTATTTTTCCACTGATCTACAATGTCACAACTGACAAGGAATTATAAAATAATTTTAAGTAACTTGTATACTCCGTACATTTTTTATTTCTTAATGGGACACATGCAAGATTTCTATTTTCAGCTCATCATATGAGAAACTCTGTCAAAAAACAAAGGATCAACATTGATACATAGAAAGAAATCAACAACACAATCATCAGATCACCCTAAATCAACAACAACCAGGCAGCCACAGAAAAATCTTATCATTTTAAAATAGTCAATGTGATCCCATAGAATCCGTATTGAATGAAGATGAACTGTTAGTTCATCTACAAACATCACGATAGAAAGCTCAATAAAGTCGGTACGATCCCTGGTACTTTTTTCTATTCAATACAGACTACAAAGGTAGTCAGACACTGGCTCACATAAGAGCAGCATAATCCATCACTCTCTAGTAACGAGCTAAATCAACTCTGGAGTATTTAGAGAACAGCAACACCAAATAGTATTAGAGAACACTAATTCTTTAAACGGTTCCTTATGCTAAAAAGTATCAGAAAACGATACAACTTGTTGTGGAAAAGGTGAAACTGAGACTAGATTTCATGTACATAGTTATCAAAGAGTCCAGAAAAGATAAAACCGAAAGCCATTTACCTTAAATGATTTTCTACAAAGGCTCAAGTTTTAAGCCACCTTAAAAAATGAGCAATACTAACAAGGCTTGTTCCCAAGTTCTAAAGTCATCCAATCTAAGTTATTGCTTATTTATCTTACTAGCTGTTTCTTCAAGCCTGAGGTGCACGCACTGCTTTAACATATTTCTGCAATAGCACCAAAGAGCAAAAGAATTAGCTAACCTTACAAGAGACAGCAAACATGCTTGATCAATCAAATGCTTTACCTTTCTTATAGCGTCAAACGTCCGTGCTTTCTCCTCTCTCTTTTCACAAGAGCACTCTCCACACCAGCTGGAGAAGTCCTTCTGAAGTCTTTTAAGCTCTCTAAACGAAGAGCTGAGTGGAACAAGAAGGAAAAGTTTGATAAGAAAACAAGTGACTATTCGAAAGAAGTTCCATGTCAGATCAGTCAAGAGGCAAGTTTTTCGATTTGTATACATACCTTCTGCACCATAGAAGCATGTTGACCCTGTGTCCAGATGTTGTAGCTCTGGCACCATGGCGGTGGCGTCCACGGTGAAGTACAGCTTGCCCCGGTACATGACAATAATCAAATATCTCCTGATTTCGTAAGAAAACAGTTGTTTCAATTAGCCATCAGACAGTTATACGAGAAGAAAGCAACTCAAAAAAAAAAGAGTAATACATCTGACTTAGTCGCTGTGTTAACATGTTTCTCACACCGTGTGCCTCTGAAAAACAACTCCCCTCCCACAAATTGGTTACCCAAACAAACGTTCAGAGTTACTTCTGAATCATCCACATGAAAGCCTGCAAATTTTTATAAGAACTGCTTATATTCCACTGAATTTAATAAGGATATTTGAAAAATTCTGTAGGAGAGGACTCACCTAAATCAACATCCCTATCTTTACCATACTCAACAACAAACCCATGGTGAGAGTCCAGAGATGCTCCACCAACATCATTGAAGAATACTACAAAACAAAAGATAGTAAGTAAGCTTTTTAGCCCCAACACAGTAACATAACTAACTGCCTTCTTAACTATAGTCTAATGTAATGGATTTCAGTTATATATATTACCTTTTGAAATGGGACGTATGAAACACTCCATGAGTTTGTCAAGCATGGTATCAAGGCCAAAGTCGTCAAGCACAGCACCGTATTTATTCATAGTGTTTGGTCTCATGATTCTGAATTTTGTCTCAGCCACCCACTTTTCAAAATTGTCTATCTGCTTCGTCAAACAGTAGTAGCACATTAACAAAATAGCATAAAAGGGTACAGAGAAATTAAAAAAAGAATGATGCATTGCACATTACCTCGGCTAGCATCATCTCGCAGAAGCTAGGAAGGAGCATGTCAAAGACAAAAACACCAGGAGAAGCTTCAGATATGATGCTTCTGAAACTATCCTCTGTGTTCTCATTAATCGCCTTTAGGAAAGAGGGAACGAAACATAGTCTGGGAACTAGATTATACAGCTCCCTGTGAAGTGGCTGCAGGTGACAAGAAAAAAACATTTCAAACTACTCGCTGATGATTGGTTCAGCGAGATAAGGAACACAGTGAAGATAAATAAAAAAAGGATCCACACCTGATAGTTTGATACTATCTTACTCCTATAGTCACTGTGCTTCTGAGCCTGGGGGAAAAGAAAAAAGAACCCACTTTGTTAAACCATAATCGACATGAAAAGTCTTTATATCATCATCATCATCTAACCAGTTTGAATCAACAATGTGATGTAATAAAGGTACGAGAAACTAACACACTAATCATCAAAGAAGCCATGTGGGTCAGCTCCAAAACGATACCCATCCTCAAATTCAGACAAAAAAAGTTCAAAGCTTTGAACTTTACCTTGGACCTCTCTCCACTAGGAAGGTGACTGAGCATAATGTCAGTCATGAACCTAACTCTCTCTTCCCTGTTCGAAACCAGCATGTCCGGAGGCAAGTACTTCTCCAGGTTCTTATAAACCGGATTAGGGAAATCGAGCTGCAGATCCTCGTAATTATCTGGCCTAACCTCGTTGTTAGGGTTTATCCTCAGCTTACGGCACGAAACCGTAGCCCTCGCCGCCGCAGAAACAATCTGGTGAGAGTTGCCTCCGCTAGTTCCGTTACCGTCCACCATTAGTCTCCTGCTGACCACCTCGCCTGTCTGCTTGACGCGTTAAAAGTAAAGTAAGAAACTTTACATTCCAAAAGAGAAACCTCAGAATCTAGAAGAGAATCTGATTTGATTTGACCTTTGTTTTTGGCTTTTGGTCGATCTGGTGAGATCTCTCTGGTTTTTTGGGTTCCCGTTGAAGTTAGGGTTCTCCTGCAATGTTTGATGATTTTTTTATTACCTTTTTTTTTCTTCTCTTTTAACTACGCTCGTAACTTCCCTTCCCACGCTTTTAAAAGAGTTTAATGATTGTTCGGCCCATTTTAAGGCCCATAATATAATTACAATCCGGTTACTCAAATTTCCGGTATATTGATGGATTTTTACTGGATGTGAAACTAGACGGTTTTAGTTACTGGATTATCCGGAACTGTTATGGTCATCCTTATATGTGGGGTTCGGCTAATTTGGGGTTCGCTAATTCCAGTTTAGTTGCAGAGACAATGGCTTTACTGGTGGCAATGCAGAATGCTTGGATAGGAGGATATAGTGATATGATTTTCGAAGGGGACTCAGAAATCTTGGTTACAACGATTAATGATCATCTAACAAATCCAACCATTCAGAATCTTCTTGAAGAAATTAATAGATTGAAGAATAGGCTTTCTACAACAACATTTACTTTTGTCAAACGTAATGGAAATCAAGCCGCGCATGAAATTGTTCGCCATGGTCCAGCAAATTCTATTTTTGAAAATTGTAAAGTTTATCCACCTAAGTGGTTAACTCCAACTTTGTATTCAGATATTATGCTTTCATATTAATAAAATTTAAGTTTGTCGAAAAAAAAAAAGTTAAGACAAAAAAAAATCAAGATAAATTAGGGATTTGTATGTCTTCTTATTCTAGACAGTTTAGGACTGGAAAATCGGGATCTAAAACCGAATTTTGGTTCAAGTTCATTCAGGTTTTGGGTTTTCGGTTTCATGAATTTTAATCTCATTCGGATATTACAAAAGTGTGGATTGGATTCGGTTTGGGTTTACTCTCATTTGTTTCACGTTTAGTTATATGTTCAAGATCCGGTTGAACCAGAAATAGTTTTGGTATCATATATTAATCGGGTTATCGGTTCTAAAATATTACTTTATACTTGATAAACTTAAATACTTTTTTCAATATTTTCAATAATTTGTATATTTAGCTTTCTCATACCATATTATTGTCTTTCAAAATAATTTTGGAAGGCTCGTCTATCAATAGTACGAGATTCATCCTTGAACTATACATAATAATATCAGGCAAATCATGCATGGTTCATGACAAACCAAAGTCTTATACAAACAAAATTCATACATAGTGAAACATAAGCAAATTAAAGTTAACAAGTATCAACTCTATAAACATAAAAACACTATTTAAACTTAAAATAAAAACAACAACATTGTTTAAACTTCAAAATCAATGTTATTCATAATTGAACTTCAGATGCAATTGTCAAAACATAAAACATTAATATTGACCAAATAAATAAATATATTAGATTTAGTATTTGAGTTAATTATTCAGGTAATAAGTAATTATTTTAAATACTTAATAATATCGTAGTGGATTTTGAATACATATTAGGGATTGAGATCGGGTCTAGTACAAGTTTCTTTTTGAAATTTAGAATTTTTTGTATAAAACCTACCCAAAATACCGTAAACACAGGATCCATTCGGTATTTATGTCGGGTTCGGATCGGTTCAAATTTATTTTTATCGGGTTGCATTTCAAATTAGAAACATAAAAAATGATGATTATTTTAAAAAATTTAACCAAATTTTAGTAAGAGAGATTTATCATTTAAAAGTTTTGTTAAACAACTTAATTACATGGCTAATTTATATGAATCAATTAAAAAAATCCAAAATTATTACTTTTTGGCTGGGAATAAAAGAAGGGTGAATTTGCTTACTAACCAAATTTTGACTAGAAATTAAGAAAATAACGTTGATTTTGACGTTATTAAAAAATTAACATTTGCCCCATATTTTATCCGGTAATGCCCTTGTCATTAACAAGTATCCGGTGATAAAAGAAAAAGAGGAGACGTCTTCGTTTGGAGTAGTGGACAGGAGTGAGTCACATTTATTTACAATCACCTTATGTAAAACCAGCCACGTTAAACACTTATTTACTTCATACATTCACTATGTACAATAAAATAAATGGATAAAATAGAAAATTTCATGTGTATTTCATATCGTCAAAATAGTATAGAATTTTAATCCTACATACAACTTCTGAATAGACTTGTGAGTTAAGAATAAATTTGTTAATAACCATAAACCATATTTCAACCATACCCATAACTCCAATCACTTGATCCTAAACCAAAGTACAAAACTAGATCTAACTATAAAACCTAAATACAAATAGAATGGAAGAAAATAATTAATAGTATAGTACATCTTACTGAAATTATAAAATGATTATAATTGCATGAAAAAAAATAATGCTAACCCTAACCTTAATCTCCACTTTTAAAATACTAAACTCTAAACTCAAAATATAAACTCTAAACCCAAATATTAACTCATAATCCCTAAATATGAAAACTACCCCAACCCTAGCTCATAAATACTAAACCCTAAATCTCAAAATTTGTAACTATATATTATTTTTTATGTGCAAGATATAGTATGGATCTACTATAAATAGTATACAATGATGAAGATGTTGTCGATGACATTATTTTCGATGTATGAAGGAGAAGAAAATTGGACCGCATAGTAAACAAATCTTATTAAAATTATTTGTAATCTTTTCCAACATTTGCATGAAATGGCTTTATATTACAAACAATCAAACAAAAAGATAGAGAAGAACAAATATGAAATCTAGAAACATAGCAGATTGTTCTATTTGAAGGAAATAGTATAGAAATATGTGAAATAGAAGATAACATTTTAAATAGTATAGTATTCTAACATGAATAGCTACAATAAATAACATCTTTATATATAAAGAAGACATTGTATCACTCCTGAGGGCTCCACGTCGGATGCCACGTCTGAAATAGGGTCTCCCTCGCACTGACACGTCAGATCCGCAGCGTATCATTTAAGTGTGATCCGGGCTTGGCATTTGGGCTTCATATCATGTCCGTACGAGGCCTGACTACCACAATCTCTTCCTGGAAGAACCCTAATCATCCTCTACGCTCGCCTTCGTGAACTCCGCTCTCCTTCGATCGGCGCAGCTGCGCTCCATCTTCTGTAACGGTTCTTCGATAGTTAATGGACTTTAAACGTCTTAAATCACCACTGCGAAGCTCCCTCCTGCGCCGCACCTCTGCTGCACTTTAGTACTCTCACGATTCATTGATACTCGAATCTGACCTCATCTTTTCCAATGGCTATGGCGAAGGTTTTCTTTTCCGATCTCAAGGCTGGGCGGTGCTCATCCGTTGTGGAAGCGAGACTACTTCGATTCTAGGAGGCTAGGAATGTTAAGCGTGGTGGAGAGCTAATGTGGATGGATCTGCTCATGGTTGATGTCAAAGTAAGTTCCCCATCCTCATTAGATCTGAACGCCTTTGAATAACATTTTTTTTAGAACTGTTGATTATTCATATGTTCTTTGATCTAGAAATATACGAGACTCATTGATCTGATCTGAACGCGTTTGTATAATGTTTTTTAGAACTGTTGATTTTTTCATATGTTCTTTGATCTAGAAATATACTAGACTTACTGATCTGCTCTGGAAATAGTATAGCTGTAAAGTGATTATGCGTTTGATTAATATCTTATAGAAATGTTGATTTTCCCATATGTTATTTGTTCTAGAAATATAGTGTTACTGATTTGATCTAATATTATATGTGAGCCGCAATGTGATTATTATTATTATTATTATTATTGGTTTGGGTTGTCATTGATCATGCTGTTTACTATCTAGGTTTTGGTTCCTGCAATTTAAAGTACTGATGATCCGTTTGAGTTTATACCGTTGTAGCACTGAAATAATTTTTTAATGTGTTTCAGTCGACTGTGATGCAAGTCACGATCAGTGCTGGCCGTCTCCCACAGTTCAACAATTCGAATGACTACAGCACGACACCTGTCCCCTTTCTCTAAACTGTGCGTTCCATTGAAGCAAACTTTGTTTCGTCATCTTCTACCACAAGCTTTTCATCTTCTTCAATATCAAAACTCGATCTGTTCCTCCTACATGTCATCCTCATTAACGAGCTTCTCCGTTGAAGTCTCCCTGGCTCCTCCATCTCGAGTTCTGCTTCTCACGCCGTCTAGGACCTGTCTCGATGATGCTGCCTCTCTGACTCCACCACTGCGTCATTTCCTTTGCGAGCAATTCCATATCTCCTCTTTATCCAAAGCGACTCCATATTTCTTTTCCTTCTCTTTCTGTCACCGGCAATGGTGGTTAAGCTCCTTGGATCTGCTCTGAGGTATTTTACACAGATTTTCGTCGCCTCTTCGTTTCGTGATTGAGATTTTGATTATAATTTTAATATACTTCTCTCTTGTGTTTTCGTGTTTTTTCAGATTGGATATGGTTATATTTGATTATCAATCCTGTGTTTGAGGATCTGTTAGATTCTGATTTGATTTATCTGAACCTTCACTGATATTGACGAGAGTCTAATGTAAATTAAGTCTGTTGCTAGCCTATTTTTATATTGGTTATGAATTATAATGTTTTTGTGTGATTGATTTTGTTTGATCTCAGTGTAGATCTTTAGATTGGTTTCTTTGATTTAGGTTCTGTCATGCTTACTATTGAGTGAACAGAGCAGGAATTCCTATGCTCCAGATTGTATCTCACTTCATAAGAAAAATGGGCTTGATGCCACTGAATATGGATGCAATGGATTGTATGGTATTTGGAAGTGAGTAATCTGAATATGCAAGAAGGCTCTCCCCACTGATGTTAATATCTCAATCCATCCAATTAGACAAGCTAAGTTTACAAGTGTCTTTCTTTCTTTGTCGTTTCTATATATTCTGAGTTTATTTGCATTGCTTAAAATTATACGACTTATTAATGGCATGGTGGAAGTGCGGCTGCTCAGATTTGTCTGGCTTTGAGGTTTTTTGCTGTTGTGGTAGCAAATATAATCTGTTTGGTTCTAACATGGTTTGCATGTAACTCGGTTTTCATATAATTGCTCTGATGAAATGTGTCATGAACTTATTGTCTTGAGCTACCTTTCTAATTATTTTTAGATCACCGAAGTAACTACGGAGCAATGGATTCAGGCTCAGCAGCTTGAACAGGTCTTTAGTTTTTGCTTTAAAGTTGTCGTTCAATGCAATTGGATTTTGGAGTTGTGATAAGTAGTTTAAACCGTAGTACTCATTCATTGCCAAAGTTGATAATTTGTTTTTCCCTACTGCACCTTGGAGAATTCAGTGGTCGTACTTAAAGTCTAAAAGCTTTTACCGTAGCTTAATCATCTTATAAGTCTCTCATTACGATATCTCTATTTAGCTCATTAGTGACATCCAAGGAAAACATTTTCCCAAAGTTCAAGAAGCATTTGATGTTCATTGGGATGGAAAGAAGGCTATCTCTTTGTACAATCATATCTCACATAAGCCATGTCTCAATAAAATAGCTTCTGGGCTGCTGTTACAAGACACCACCACCAGGTTTTGTTTCAAAATCTTTACATCTCATCATGTCTATGATTTAGATCGTACCATGTCTATGATTTAGATCGTATGATAATGCATAACTAAACTTTGCTTTGATTCTTTATAGTTGCAAAGGTTCATCAAACATGAGATGGGAAGAACCGAGATCACACATGGGTAAAATATTTTATATGCTTTTTTTTTTGTTAAAATGTAAATTATATTACAGAAGTAAATGTTTGTTACAAGCTAGGTGCAGAGATCTTCGTTGGCAAAAAAAGGGAAGCTAAACGTGAAAATCAGTATGAGAAAATTGGATTAGCTATAAGTTAACCAGAATGAAAGGAGACTGGCAGACCTTTGCTGAACCTTTGTGAAGGATGGTCTGGGTAAGCCTGTCACTGTGAGAAAGGTAGTACCATGAGATTTAGCAACGCATAAGTGTAACCTGTTTTCCTCTTTTTCCAGAGAAGATAAGAATGTTCCTTGAGTGACCAGTTTTCTTAGTAAGAAACAAGATTCTTCTGCTGGAGAAAAGGAAGCCAACGATCAATTTTTAAAAAAATTTGTTTAGTTAACATTATTGTGTTGAGAAAAAAAAATTTACATTATTAATTCATATTATATGAATGATATATTTTAAATTCCATCGTAACATATTTGAAAAAAATTAAAATATGCTGAAACATAACATTGTTTGAATCCATTTTCAATATTTGATCAAACCATCCGAACAGCACTCAAAGCAAAAATAATGTTTATCATTCATCGATTGAATGTATGTCAAACATTCGATTAAAGAATCATTAGCACCATTATAAGACTTTATGTAGTTGCGTGAAAGTATTTCAATATCTTAATCTAAGGATTTTAGATCATGGATGAACTAAATATAACAAATATTTATCGTCCTAAAAAAATTAAATATTATGTATAAATGAAATGAAACAACTATAAAAAGTTAGAAATAACTTTTTATACCTAATCGTAAACGTACTTTCATATCCAAGTAAAACAAATATTTTTTAAAAAAAATCAAATGTAGCCATTATCATTTTCATCGAATTATTTAAAATGATGAGAAAAAATAACAAAACAAATAATTAAAGTCTATGTTATTTTAATTAATAATAAGTTTATAGTTTCATTACAATTTAAGATACTTTTATATTATTCATTCATTCGCTGCCCGCCCGTAGGGCGGGTTTCCCCTAGTATACTATACGATATAGTATAGTTGGTGATTCCATCTTTTTCATCTCTCTCTTTTTCAGACAAGGCGACATGCACTCACCAGTCCACCATTGTTATTCTTGACCACCAACAGAAACTTATTTGCTTGAAATTATCTTCTTGAATATGAATCGGAAATCGACTTTGCCTTGCAGCCGATGTGGTGCCGTCTTGCTCGAACCTTTCAGAATCCCAGAAACCTCCCCATTCTGTCACAGCACGAGACATGGAAATCTGTCTTCTTCTCTCACCGCCGTGATTCCAAACGGTTGCGTCGTGGATCATACATATTCACCTTTCCCTCTTAATTAATCTATCAAAATTTAGCTTTAATGATATGTGAACAAGAGAAAACCATGATCTATCTTTTACATTAACTAATTATTAATTTTAAATGGTTTTGGTTGCAGGTTGTGTCGGTTGTTTAAAAGAGCACAATTGTATTATTATAGAAAATATGTGTTGTATCGTTGTTAATTAGGTCAAAACCAAGGTTTTGAAAACCGGACCGGACCGGCCGGTCCGACCGGTTCAACCGTGAATCGGTTAACATACTGAGTCCGGGTTGAGTTAAAACCCGGATTGAAATTGAACCGTCAAAACCGATCAAAAACCGGCTAAACCGGCGATTCGGGTCAATAAATAAACCCGGTTCAGTAAATAATAAATGTAACTGCATTAATTTGTGATGTAAAAATGGTACGTTTTTATTGGATTCTAGATTCTTACCATTCCGTTTGAAATCCACAATCGTTTCTTTCCTCTTTTAATTTTTATTAACATTTGTTTCCTTCTTTTGCAAATGTAAATGTTTCTTATTTATATTTGTTTCCTTGTGTTTTCTTGTCCAAAGGAAGATTAGCCTTTGTTTTCTTCTTTTCAATTATACGCACTATATATGTTTATATCCATTGATGGTTCATTTTATTTTAACTTATATATAAAAAAATATAAAGAATAGTGGTCAGGCGCAAAACCAATAGTTAGTGATCATAAAAAAAATTATTTAATAATTATTTAATTATATGTTTATTTATTAATACTAAAATATTTCTAAGTGTATTTTCTGGTAATCACATTTCCCCACACACATATATATATATATATATATAACAAAATCTTAAAACCCGGTTGAACCAGTTGAACCGGTTCAACCAGTCACCCAGTAACAATACCGAGTCGATGTCCGATCCGGTTTAAAAACCTTGGTTTTCTTATAAAAACCGACATAGGTCCTACAAAAGCCCAATAAAATGGGGTTTTAGGCCTAAATTTGTTTGAAAACCGAAAAGATGTCGAGTCGAGAGAGAGAGAGAGGAGAGATGCAGATGCCCCCCCCCCCCCCCACCCCAATTGACCTTGGAGTTTGTTTTTTTGTTAGTGTCAACACGTGCGACCCACGTGAAAACTCTCCCTTTCCAGCTTCGTGCTTTGTCTCTTCCTGCGTCTCTCACTCTCTCGTTTTCTCTGCCAAAATCTTTTGACCAACGATCCCTGTCTCATCGGAAACATCGAGTATCTCTCTGCGGCGGAGTAGAATTTAGAAATGTGGAAGGAGGAATCGTTGGATTTAGTACTAGTGCCGGCGGGTCTCGCCGTGATGGTCGGTTACCATGTCTGGCTCGGCTACACCATTATCCACCGTCCCAAGCTCACCGCTATCTCCCTCAACGCTGAATCTCGACGACTATGGGTCTTCGCTATGATGGACGTACGTTTCTCCCTTCTCCTCTTCTTCTTTCGATACAATTGAAAACTGATAAAAGCATAGTTTGTGGATTAGCTAAAACATAGAAAAAATTGAAAAGGGTTTATGAGTAATGATCATGATGAGAACAGTAAAGGTAAATACTTTTAGCTGTTAAGTGATGTAAAGATGTGATCTCCAAAAGTTAGAATCAACTTTTGAGTACAGTTACAAAAAAAAAAGAAAAAAAAAAACTTAGAGTAGTAGACTGTGGCTTAACCTTGGAGCTAGACAATGGCTTTCACTAGAGTGATTTGTTAGTTCCTTCTAGTTGAGTTTGCTGTTTAAATTTCAGTTTTGGTCATTGTTATTTGTGCAGGATCCGATGAAAAACGGTGTATTGGCAGTACAGACAATCAGGAACAACATAATGGCATCAACCGTTTTAGCCACAACAGCAATCACTCTCTGTTCCATCATCGGCCTCTTCGTAAGCAGCACCTCCGCTTCGGAATCCACAGCGTCGCCTATGATATACGGCAACAAAAGCCCTCTCCTTGCAACCATCAAGAACTTCTCAATCCTCATCTGTTTCCTCATGGCCTTTCTCTGCAACGTCCAGTCCATCAGGTACTACGCTCACGTTAGTTTCCTTGTCACTGTGCCCGTCTCCAGAGGGGAAAAAGAGCACTGCGAGTACGTGGCTAGGAACCTGAACCGAGCTCTCTACTTCTGGTTTCTCGGGTTGAGGGCTTTCTACTTCTCATTCCCTCTATTCCTGTGGAACTTTGGTCCCATCCCCATGTTTGTGTGCTGTTGTATGATGTCTTCGATTTTGTATTTCTTGGACACGACCACTTCTTTTACTAGGCGTCTTCATAGCCAGTCGTTTAGAGAAACTGCTGAGTCGATGGACGGTGAAATCGAGTCAGTGGTTCATGCTCTCTAGATTCTTTGTGTGGGGGGTTGTTCGTTGAGTTTCAAGAGAGATATATTTGCGGAGTGTTTCTGAAATGTGATTGTTTATTTGCGTTTTCATGTAACAATGATGAGAAGATTATCATATGAAACGCTAACACTTACGCAAAACGCAAATAAACAATCGAGAATAATGCTATGGTCTGTACTCTGTAGAATATATTCTATGTAATTTTTGTGGCACTGAAGCTTATTGCAATGCCTGCTAAATGAATCAAAGATGTATCACAATGCAAGTTGGTATATGTTCTCTCAAGTCTTGCATATGACAACCTATATTGGTCTATACATGCGCAACATAAAAGCTCAAAATTACTACAACAAAACGAATCCTTAACTGCGTTCAAGTAGGGGCAAGAAAGCAAGTGCTCACTAATTAAAAATGCATAATTTAAGCAAATCCGAGATGTTTCTATTGGATGTGAGATGCATGCACCATGTAAGTATAATGCAAGTATTATGCATCGATAAAAAAGAAGTATTATGCATAGATAGATGTGACTGTATATAATTTGTGTGTAGGTAAGAGAGAAGATAATATAATCGTGGTGACAGAAGTATAGAGAGCACAAAAGAGTAGCTAGAGATGCAGCAGGCTCTTCCTGCTCTCTATATTCTGTCAAAAACTAGAAACGTTCAAGCAATCAAGCTTAATGTTACTATACAAAGAAAGAACGCATATAACCAGATTTAGTTAGGCGTTATAACATAGTAGTGGAACTGTTACAGTCTTACAGACTATTATGTTATATGCTCAAAATTTTAGAGGCTAAAAACAAATAATTTTTCTTAAGATCGTGGGAGTTATGCCCATATATCTTGTCGAAAGTATTTGAAAATTTTAATTTGAAAAATAAGAAGTTTGAAACCTAGACTCAAAGGAACCAACTTTCTATTAGGCTACCACCACTTTGCAAATAAATGAATATCTTCATTTAGGTATAGTTATTTTTGTTTTAAAGCCACATCCAATGGTGAGAAAAAAAAAGACAAAAAAACAAGGGAAAAACAAAGTAATATAATGTTCTGAAAAAAAAAACTTAATTTTGCGATAAAACATATTTATCGTCGATCTTTCCTCCCCAAAATCACAAAACCGTTCTTTATCAAAAAAAAAAAAAAAAATCACAAAACCATTCACATCTTCAGAAGTTATTGTTTCATTGATTCGTTTGTAAATTGCAACGCAACCGTAATAGAAACATTAATTAGGGTTTTTAAACCTCGATCGTCCATCGTTTCTTTTCGCATTTTTACCAGGTAACCTTTTTATTCCATCATCTTTATGTCTAATTGTTTATTCATGTATGTATGCATGATTAAATTATTTATTTTATTTTTTTCGATAAATAATTCCTTCATTGCGTTGATCGATGATATGAACAAGAAAACAAACAAAATCTAAGTATATTTTCGCTCGTTTTAGAATTTTTTATGCACAACACAATTAAAATTTAGTTCTGAAAAAAAGAAGAATAGATTGTGTATACATATGTTACAATGAAACTGCTGTTTTTAGGTCGATGTAATTAGCCTGCGAGATGGGTAAGATAACGCTTGGATCTCACACGGTAAAGAGCCATGGATGGAAAGTGGCTCGAGAACATCTAATTGACTGGATCATCCTCGTCCTCCTCGGTATCGTCATCATTGTTCTCAACATTATGGAGCCTTTTCATCGCTACATCGGGCCAGACATGTTGACCGATCTAACTTTCCCATTGTATCAGGACACCATCCCTATTTGGGCTGTCCCGGTAAGCACACTTGTTTCAAAAAAAAAGTTTATCTCACTATGCCTTTCATCACAAGAAAGCAGTGCCAATGTAGCTGATTATGTGTGTAGATTATTTGTATATTGGTTCCGATATGCATCTTCACAGTGTACTATTACTTTGGAAGAGATGTTTATGATCTTCATCACGCCATTCTCGGTAAGATCATTTCTACTTATACTGATCATGCTCAAATGTATACTTCGTGTAAAATTGGAATTTTAAACCGAAACCATACATAAATCATTGATCGGCATGATTTAGTAGTATTTGTGTGTTGTGTATAGGTATTGGATTCTCATGTCTTGTAACTGGAGTCACCACTGATTCCATCAAAAACGCGGTCGGTAGGCCACGACCTAACTTCTTCCACCGATGTTTTCCCGATGGTAAAGCGGTATAAAACATCTCCACCAATTCATTACTTCTTAATTTGGACACCAAAGAAGCCCAGCTTGTCTCATATGTCGCATAAAATTTAATGATAGGTTCATGTGTGTTAGGGGCCTCTTTGCAAATCAATAATTAGTATACATAGGATTGTTAATCAAGAGACGTAACCTTTGAGTTAGTGAGGAGCTTAATAGTGTGCAAGAAAATAAAGGAAGATAAAAGCTTAACTAGAACACGAAGAATAAAAGTTAATCTATTGATCAAATAAGATCACTGGGGCTTCTTGTATAGCTCTAATATCATAAAGTTTTTTTTCTTATATTAAACAAAAATGAAAAAAATGCAGAAATTTGATTCGGTTACTAAGGATGTTGTGTGCCACGGACTTAAAAAGATCATCAAAGAAGGTTACAAGAGTTTTCCTAGCGGTCACACTTCCTGTAAGTCTTCTAAAAACATCAAAGTCGTTAAATATAAATCAATTCCGGTTAACTAAACCGGTTAATTACGGTATAAAAATGCAGGGTCCTTCGCCGGTTTAACTTTCCTTGCATGGTACTTATCGGGGAAGATCAAAGTCTTTGACAGAAGAGGACACGTGGCAAAGCTATGCCTTGTGTTCTTACCAATACTCGTCGCAGTTCTCATCGGAATAACACGCGTCGACGACTATTGGCACCATTGGACCGACGTCTTCGCCGGTGCGATCATCGGAATATTTTTCGCTTCTTTATCTTACCTCCACTTTTTCCCTTACCCATACGACGACAATGGTAATAAACTTTTTGTTATCATGTCATTCCTTTCATGAATTGAGGTTAACGATTATAATGATTTTATAAAATTAATAGGATGGGCACCACATGCGTATTTTAGAATGTTGGCCGAGAGTAGTCGTCGTGACACAACGATGACTCGGAGCAGTTCACGAGAGATGTTGGAAAACGACGTTGAGCTTGGCTCTACCTCCATGCCGCACCACCGTAATCGAGGAAGCACTGATTCTGAATGATAATATTCCCTGTGCACATTTTAATTTATTTATGTGTATAATTTATAACTACATGATTATACATGTCTGACCTACTGGTAATTTGATACTACAGCTCAAATGTTACTTTGCCTAAAATATACATTTCAATATGTAGCATATAACTGTTGTTAACCGTGTTCTCAAAGATGTTGTTTGGTTAGCATTGGTTTAGTTTGGTTCATAATTTTCTCTCTGGGTTCTGATTTCAACGTTGGATCCGTATAAATTAAGCAAAGTGTTTCTTCCTTCAAAATATTTGTAATTTTAACCGTTTTTTTTGGTCAAACAGAGGTTCTGTGTACTCAAGTTTAGCTTCCAAAACTAATTTTTTTATCTTCCCATAATTTGGAATATCTAGCGGGCCAAGGTACAACCGACTAATCTTATAGGAGCTTGTTTACCAATATCAGACATATCTGAATGTTTGCAATGAAAACTAAATATTCATGTCGTATAACCACACAAACACGTAAATCTACGTTTGATAGTTTCAAACTCAACACATTTTCATGTCCGCCGTACCATTCTACCAAGCTTATGTGGTTAACAAAGTTGAAATACATGAAAACAAACAAAGATAACTATTTAACGTGACGTTAGTTTTAAAGGGTCTCTATTGTGCTACTTTTTTCTTTACGACATCTCTCTATTGGAGGGCCGTCTAGCAACACCGCAAGTGGAGCGGTCGAATAGGACCCAAAATATAAAAACAAAAAAGTTTAATTTTTTAAAAAAGTAGATAGATAAATTATGGTAAGAAACTTTAAAATTTTTGATATAATGTTAAATTTAGAATTTATAATTAAAAAAATTAAACAAAATTATTAAATTTTAAAATTACTTAATAAAATATACGATTAATAATTTTTTTAAATATGGTCTAAAATTAATTTGAGACGATCCTGCTCTATTGTACTACAATTAGTGCTCCATCTTCGGATAAATGAATCTTAATGAAGTGTCATGTTGGGAATCGAACGTGAAACGTCCGGTTGAAGTGAACCGGACACGGTCACCGAAAGTTATCCACATGGGTTTGGTTTTTCATTTTCCCATAAGGTCTAGATTCATCGATCTTCTTCGGAGACGATCCATTTCATTAAACAATATTTTCATCTTTTGATAACCAGTGAACAAAGCAAAACTACATTTGTTATATGACTTATAAAATGCATGCATATGAATCATTTCATATTCATTTTCAACAGAATATGGAGTATTACTTACATGGAAGTTTTTTACAACTTTCCGCAAACAAATTGCAGCTAGCTGTAATGTTGGAAATTGTAAATAATTTAAAGTTAACCATGTTAAATGACAGAAATAAGAATCATATTTTATCAAACACTAGGATCGGCCCGCCCTACGGGCGGAAACATCTGAAAAAACTGTTTTATATAAAAATATATTTTACTTTTATAAATATTTATTCTAAACTGAAAGCAATATTATTAACAAACAAATAATAAATAAAATTTTGAGATTATATTGTTATTTTTAATAAATATATTTTGTTTTAAGATAAAAATAACATTAACATTAAAATTCACTATTTTATATTTTATAGAGAACACAAAATTAATAAGAATAATCCAAAATATGTAATGATATATACTACTTGGTATTAGTTATCTAGTAGCCGGTGCAGCGCAGAAATGAGGTACTTGTTATTTGAGTAATTTTTTTTGTTGAAAGCAATTATTATTTGTTTGTTTGGTTATCATTTACATATAATGAGTGGATGAATTCTTATGGTTGTAAAGAATTTTGTCCGGCAAAAAGTGATTGTGTGAAAGAAAGTTGTATGATCGCAATATGAGTTATTTGTGCATATTCAGAAAAATCTTTTCTGTTGAAATAGAGATGCAGTGGTCAGATTATTTTTATTTTAAAAAAAAAACGTGAGCTTTTAAGAATGTTGTCGGTGCAAAAAAATTATACAGTATTTGTTTTGGTTAACATTTTAGATTTTATATCTTTTACGTATAGATTTGAGTGTTTACTTGCTGTCAAATATGTATTATGAAATTACATCTCTGGTAAAGAAAAGAAGGAGAAGGAAAGGCTTTTTGATGGTTTCCATCTTTAGGTTTGGATTTCTCTTTAAGGTGCTCATCGTTTGCTTGGTCATCTTTCATTTTGTGATGACTTGAGCTACATCTGTTCATCACATTTGATAAAAAAAAAAAAAAAAAAATTTACAAAAAAAAAAAATATATATGTATTATGAAATTGCTATTATAATTTTTAGCATCCATCTAGGTAGTGTGTTTTCTAGTGAAAATACATTCTCATCTTCGTACTTGCGTGAATTTATTTTTGTGTAGTATTATATATATTTTATTAAATGTATGTATAAGTTTTAAGTTTGATGGTGGTAAAAGCGGAAAAATATATATTTTTTAACTTTTGATATTTGTTTATATTTATATATATATATATATATATATATATATGAGTTTTTATTCTCTGTTAAATATATTTATAAATTTTACTATTTACCATCTATTTCGTTTGTATTTTTTTTTTTAGAGATTTACATTCTTATTTCATATTTTCATGAGATTATATGTGTAGTATTTTATATATTTTATTTAAATATTTGTTAAATTTGTAAGTTTAACGGTGGTATATGTATCTCTAAGAATTGTTTTTAGCTAATCTAGCATGTTCATGTAGATGTTTTTTTGGTCATAAACCAGAAAAAGCTATAAGCCTATTTTACTAAATAATTTTAATAATAATTTTTCTTTTTATAACTAATTTTAGAATAGTTTTAATTTATATGTAAATTTTAATTAGGACTGTAGTTTACACCAAAATCCACATAAGCGTAAAACACAGCGGAAGCAATCTATAAGATTTTTCAGTTTAACTTACTACAAACCTAAACCATTCTAATTTAACCATTCATATTTTGTATCTTTTCAGAATCATTATCTATATACTTTATTTGACATTTTTACGTAATTTATTTACGTAATTTTAAACATAACAGAATGTATTGAAGTTTGGCATAGCTTTTCTATATATAGTTGCTAATGGTGATGACGACCTAAATGCTTTATAAGATATTCTAACGTACACTTTAGTAAGTAGATTTAAATTTTTCTTTAATATTTCATATATATATATATTGGTTTATTTTTTTTCAAAAATCTTGGCTGTAATTTAATTTTATTGATTAAAACATATTAAGAAATTTAAATTTCGGTTCATTTTGAGTTTTTGCTTCCCAGAGTTGTGCGTGTAGTATAAACTCAGATTTTTGAGAAGCTGGCTTTCAGGGACGAAGTAATATGTCTCTTTGGTTAGATGTTTCAGAACATCGTTTCCTTGGCTTGTGTAGATCCTGCTCTTGAGTTGCTCTCGGGCCTACCGTGTTGGTCGTGAACGGTTTGCCTTAATACCTCGAGACTTAACACCGTTGGTTTAAGGATATATACATCATTGCAGTGCTTTTAAGTTCTATATATTACGTTTTATATCAGTTATGAAAGAAGAAAAGCTTTCTATTGCTATTACGTTTTAAAGTTCTATTTCTTTATGAAGGTACCATAAATATATTTACATGACTTTAAAGATCCCAAATACTTTTTTTACATCATGATCTCATTTGTGATAATCTCCCAACCCAGCAATAGTTGGATCCCATTAACAATCACTAATCTTCATACCAAAGCACAATCCAAGATGATACAATATTTCATCATCAAAAAGAGAAAGTTTCATCCATTACTTGTGCCACAGCGAGTGAAGCTCTATGCGTAGGGATCAGATTCATCACCTCTCTCATAGCTTTAACCACTAAAGAGATCTCCTTGCAATGGTTAAACAACATCTTAGTCCTAGTGTGGGGTAGTAACAACCAAAGAAAAAACTAAAGATTGGCCAGGAAAATTTTACCTGCAGCCTCCAATCGTTTTTGGAGCTCTTGGCCAGTAAAATCATTTTCAACCTGAAGAAAAATGGTAGAGAAGGGAACAGAAGATGATTTACCAAACATAAAATATCAGTGAGTGAGACTTATATTATCTGGAATTCAGCGATTATTCTCAACTGAGATTCTTCACCTCCGTCTGATAACGGAAGGGATGCAACCAAAGCATCAAACTTCAACAAAACAAAGTACCACGCCAAGGACTCAAAACAGCAGAATAAAAATGACATGTATTTCACATAATCTTAACTAAATCTGAAGAAAGAAGGAGAGTAACCTGTTTAGCAGCCTTGACAAAATCGGCTCTGAGCTTCTTAGGTTGCTCGCGAAAAGCGGCGGTAGGATCATCGGTAGCCGTAGTTGTAGGAGCAGAAGGTGGTGGATCAGGGTACTTAGGTGAAAGCTGAACCGGAGGGCATCTCTTTGGGGTGTACCTAAAGCATTAAAAGTGATTGCAACTATCAAATTCAATTGTTCTTTCAACTGTGATATTATATCTACGAACTTTTCAATCAATTGGAGCTCACCGTAGCTCCACCCGCACCAATGACGCTTCCAATCACAACCACTCCCGCCGAATCCGAGATTCTATGGCGGTGGTATGAACAGGTTCAGGACTTTGGCGGCTACCCTTGACGCACTGAAGAGTATCATATACCAATGAGCTCTAATCCAATACAGACCATCAACATCTCTCAAGAGCTTTTCGATCCGAGCAGCCATAGAACACTTGAGGGAAGCTTCTCTCTCGCCAATGAATCGATAAAATTTTAGAAAGAAATCTTTCATATTTATAGTAGCAGAATCACACAAATGAATGAATGCGTAGATTCATTGAATGAGAGATCGTGTGATGTGTGAATTTGGAGTTAATTTGAGCTTTTATTGAAGATGCTTGAACCCAGACGATTACTGTAACAATGCTGAAATTCATCCTTGGGTAGAAGAATTCGAATGGACTAAACAATGACGGTGGCTCCTAATTGTTTTTGATGGAAAATTATTAGGACCCAGCAAACACTTGGATCTTCATTGCAGGTTAGCATCAAAAGAATTCATTCATAGGCGGCTATTCTCCGATGTATCGTTTACGGTGTATTGAATTATAAAGGAAAAGATGTGGGCGTTGTTCAAAAAAAAAGGAAAAGATGTGGGCGTTGTTCAAAAAAAAAAGGAAAAGAAGTGGGCTTAAGCTAATCTTTTAAGAAAGCCCATAAAACCAATCGAAAACAATGAAACGTAGAGTTTTGGAGAAGTTGGACACGTGTCAGTCCCTCAGAAAGCGAGTTTCCAGCTGGATAGGCTAGGAGTGAGGCAAACAATTTTATATATATATAGATTCTACACCAAGTAAGATAATACCACACAGTTTTATAAAGCACACAAATCTCGACATTATATTATTATGATAAATGTGTATTAACAAAGAAGTTAATTTAGCTCAAATCTATACATTGTTGATCTACATTATTTTGTAATAAAATTTCTTATGAAACGTTAAGATATAAATTCAGTTTAACTTCTTTTCCAGATTCAAATAGAGCAAGATATATTCAGTTTTACTTCTTTACAGATTAAAAAAGAGCAAGTCTTGGATATAATCCAATGAAACATTAACATTTGGAAGAAAAAACCATTAGTATTGATTGGCCTCCGAATTTTAAACAATTAACATATAATTTTATGTCTTTAAGTTATGAAACATTAAGGTTTACAATAAACTATTTATAGCTTTTTAGCAAAAAAAAACCTATTTATAGCTTTTTAAATCTCAGTACTGATCCTAAATGCAATGCGTCGATTGAATTATAAGCCACGACTATAATTTATGTATAAACACTTGTCCAGTTTTGGTCCGTTTTGGTGGTTTGTTTTGATTTGATTTTTATTTTCTTTCATTTCATCAGTCAGTTTGTAAAATTAAAAAAAAAATGTAGGTACGAAGACCTTTAAAAAATATATATGTATATGTCAGCGCTATAACCAAATTGTATTTTATTATTAGACGTACAAACCTTTATTTATTTACCAAATGCCGACAAAACTTACAAGATTTTTTATAATGATAACATAGACCAATCTTAAAATCTACAAAAAAAACTTTAATTTTGATTCGAGCAACCAGCTTTGGAGGTCATAACGTTTAATAAAATATCACGCTGGTACCAAAGCTATACACATGGGGTGTAACCGTGTAAGCGTGAATGCGTGATCGATCCTCGATGTATATATAAAGGAGGAAGAAGAAAAGAAAGCTAAATATTTTCCACTACTAGTTTTCGAGAGGTATATATAATCGTCCTAGTCCAACATGCAGAGAATCTAACGTTTCATCCTTGTTTGTTTTTGTTTTATAATACAAACAGATTAGTCCGAATATTAACAAGTTCATCAACACCAATAGAACATATGGAGACTCCACTTTCATCTATACCGCAACTAGTCCCAAACCTTACTTCAGCTACAATGGTTGATGGATCCCCACGTGCTGTTGCTCTTGATACGGAGCTACTTGCGTCCGTCCCAGACATTAAGCTTCGTCTTATGTGCAGCTTTGGCGGCCACATCATGCCTCGTCCACACGACATGGCCCTAACGTACTCCAGCGGCGAGACACGTCTAGTTGTTGTTGATCGACGCTCTTCACTAGCCTCGCTTCGATCTCGTCTCTCTACTATGCTTCTCAACGGCCGGTCCTTCACACTCAAGTACCAGCTCCCTAGCGAAGATCTTGATTCGCTCGTCACCATCACTACCGATGAAGATCTTGAGAACATGATCGAGGAATACGACCGCGCGACGTTATCAGCAACGACGAGTGCAACGCATCGGATACGGTTGTTCCTTTTTGCTAACAAGCTTGAGACGGCTGCTACCATGGGATCTTTGCTTAACAGCGCAAAGTCGGAGACGTGGTTCGTTGATGCTTTGAACCAACCCGGTTTGCTTCCTCGTGGGTTGTCGGATTCTGCCGCTGTGAATAACACCTTGGTGAATCTTGATGAAGAGACCGATGTTCAAGAACTAGAAACTGATGTTGGTGGTGATAACAACAAGCGAGGAGATTACATCACAAACAATGTGATGTCTCATCAGGAGATGCATATGAGTTCGATGCCTGATTCGCCTATGTTGGACACCACCGGTGGTTCTTCCTCTTCTTCTCCATCCACTGCCAACTTGCCACCGATCCACGTTAGAGTCAGCGAAGAACAGTTTACTCAGATGAGCTTTTCAAACGTGCATACTCATAGGCCTTTGGAAGATGTCATTGGTTTGATGGAAAATCAACCAATGATGGGGTATAACAATGCACCTATTGATAATGTTACTGCCGTAAGAAATTGTCAGGCTCTATCGGATGACGATCGATCAGATCCCAGTGTGATGGTTGGATACAAAAAGCCACCGTTGCCGATGCAGCCATTGTTGATCCCTCTCCGGGGTGCCGGCGGGTATGGCTTGACATCTCCTGATTCTATTGCAAGGTACTTTCATCTTATACTGCCACTCTTTATTTTCTCGGATATATTGTTTGATATGTATGTCTCTTGGTCTAGTAATGTACAAATATTTTGTGAAATGGGAGTCTCTTTTGATGCATTAAATAGACAAATGTTATGGACTAGGCATCCAATTCTTTTTCATTCTCATCCATTGTTTCAGCATGTTTTGAATTTTTTGTTCTCTTTGCTCTGTTTTTGCTTTATGATCTTCATATGTGGTCTGAATTATAAGCGAACGTTAGGCTAAGTAGCTAAAAAGATAGATGACTACTTTGAAAGCATGTTATAGAAACCAAAGGATAAATTATTTTAAGACGTTCAATGCACAATAATGTTATTTCAAGTTATCTTTCAGTCTTTTACATGTTAGGTTTGTTATTCAAGTCTATTACTAAATACTAATTTTTCATGTTGTTATTGTTATTTTCCATGTAGTGATACTAGCATTTCTTCTGCTACTTCAGTTTCAAAGCCGTTGTACTACCAAGAACAAGCTCCAGCTATCCCAAAAGTCCCGATAACACAGCCTGAAACCACATTGGTCCAAACCAGTCACGGCATACCTCCGCATGAAACCACTCCAGTCCAAACCACACCACTCATCCTGTCTCAGTCAGGTACATACACAACTGTGGACCAACAACACCAACTCCCGGTTCAACAATCTATCTTACACCAAGGTGTTCAGTACATCCCTCATCCATCACAATGCATCCCGGTTTACTCTCACCAGCAGCAAAACTACCCGGTTTACGTAATGTCCGTTCCGCAGTCTCAACAATATGTCCCATCAAGAACTCCTCCGCTCTACCCAAACCCAAGACCTGAAGCCGGTCAAAACGTTTACCAAGCTGTTATATCGCAAAACCCTCAGGTTCATCAGATTCAGCAACAACAATTGCAACAGCCATTGCAACAGCCACACCATCAATACATGAGTTACTCTGGAGGTCCTGTGGAGACAATGTATTTCCACGCACAACGTCCTCCTGTTAGCAATGCTATTCCATTAGTTTCTCCGTACCAAAGCATGACACCTGCGGCAGCTGCAGCCGCTCTAGCTGATATGTCCAAGCAGATGACTCTTAATAACGACAAAGAACAACAAAATATGGCTGCGTCTCAACCGCTTTAAACACTAAATAGATGTTGCTTATCACGCATAATATAATAATGTCGAGTCACAACTCATTAGATATAAATAAGTAGGCTTTTGCTATATAGTCTTCTAAAGTGTTTTAATTACTGTTAGTGTATTTTTTTCTTGAAAAATAAAATTGTTTGGATGATTTCTATAGTAACTATATCTGTGTTGTAAGAATATGATAAATTGCTTGTTTAGATTAACAATAATATTTTTTTAAAAGTAGACGACTTACAATTAAGTAGTCATAGGTTAGTTTTGCAATTGAAAAAAAAAACTTCAAGATTTAGTTATACACAGACGACTTATAATTCAGTCGTCCACCAGACGACTTAATTGTAAGTCGTCCAGGATTTTTTTCCGAGATTCTGGTCAAACCTGGTAAATCCTGGACGACTTACATTTCAGTCGTCTCGTGGACGACTGAATTATAAGTCGTCTGTATATAATTAAATCTTGAAGTTTTTTTTTTCAATTGCAAAACTAACCTATGACGACTTAACTGTAAGTCGTCTACTTTTAAAAAAATATTATTATTTTAATTTTCACTAGACGAATGAAATGTAAGTCGTCCAAAAAGTCAAACTTCTGAAATAATCCAGTCAAATGCAAAACTAACCTCTGACGACTGAAATGTAAGTCGTCTAGCTTTTTTGGAGTTTTTTTTTAACCAAACAATAGTAGACGACTTAACTTTCAGTCGTCCGAAATAACAGATTTCAAAGTCAATTGCAAAAATAACCTCTGCGTTGACCAGACGACGTATAGTTTAGTCGTCTAGACAACTTAGATTGAAGTCGTCCGCGTCTTCTCCGCTAGTTTTTAAGTCTTCTACGTTAGTTTTTGAATAACTTGTATTTTTAAGAGTGATAAGTAACTTCAAGATATGTAAAACTCATATTTACAAAATATGTTCTCTCCCTTAGTTTTACTAAATTTGACTAAGTTTTTCAACACAAACTTATAAAAAAATATGATATGCTTTGACTAGTTACTATTGTTTGTTTCCATCTCTTAAGTATTATTGTTATAGACAATAATGATGACTATTGTTATGAGTTGGAAGAAGGGTTAAATGCTTCTTAAAATGTTGTATCAATATGAAGCTACCAACATTCTTGTTTATTAAGATGAGAAAAAGGTCATTGGAGTTTATTATTGCATATGAGAGATCCAAAGATAAGAAAAAAGCTATTGAAGTCTATTATTTCATTGATTTTTAAATGTGTAAACACATTGTTAGCACATTTAATACATCTTGGAAAACATTATTACTGATTTTACAAAAAATTCACAACTAAAAGAGTAGACATGCAATTCACAAAACAGACCACAAACAAAACTATTATAGATCATTCCTCTACAAAGACAAGCTTGGATTCCACTTGAGTAGACAAGACCAGACGACTTTTAAGAAGTCCAGACGACTTCTAAGAAGTCCAGACGACTTCTAAGAAGTCCAGACGACTTCCAGGAAGTTTAGACGACTTTGTCAGAAGACTTTTAGGAAGTTCAGACGACTTCCAGACGACTTTACAGGAAGTCCAGACGACTTCCAGACGACTTCCAGATGACTTCCAGACGACTTCCAGACGACTAACAGGTAAGTCGTCCCAGAAGTCTTCCAGATCTGAAAAACCTGCATATTAAATCCAGATCTGAAAAACCTGCATATTCAAAAACGTTCAAATTGCTTAAAAACAGAAAAAATGAGTGGAAGATTAGATAAATCTACCTTTACAGAACACACAAAAATACATATCTAAAAATAATAGATCTACCTTTAAATTAGTGGAAGATGAGTATCATCTAATTAAAAACATGCAAAAAAGATAGATTAGTAAGAAAGACATGAGACAAAACTGAAAAATTCATATAAAGTTTGGTGTTTTCAAGTCAAAGAGATTAGAGTGGGTTTGGAGAGTTTTAGTTTGGAAAAAAAGTAAGAACTTTATACAACAAGAAGTTACCAAATGAAGAAAAATCAGACATAAGAACTTACCAAAACTCTCAGAAAAATCCAGACGACTTCCTGGAAGTCCAGACGACTTTGTCAGAAGACTTCCAAGAAGTCCAGACGACTTCCAGACGACTTCCAGACGACTAACAGGTAAGTCGTCCCAGAAGTCTTCCAGATCTGAAAAACCTGCATATCAAATCCAGATCTGAAAAACCTGCATATCCAAAAACGTTCAAATGACTTAAAAATAGAGAAAATGAGTGGAAGATTAGATAAATCTACATTTATAGAACACACAAAAATACATATATAAAATTAATAGATCTACCTTTAAATTAGTGGAAGATGAGTACCATTTGATTAAAAACCTGCAAAAGAGATAGATTAGTAAGAAATACATGAGACAAAACTGAAAAATTCATATAAAGTTTGGTGTTTTCAAGTCAAAGAGATTAGAGAGAGGTTGGAGAGTTTTAGAATGATGAACATTACATTTTTGTTGCAGCCATTTGAGAGGAGGAGAGAGAATGTGTAAATTTTTCTTTATATAGGGAGACAAAAAATCCAATTAGGTTAAATATTTTTGACTCAGACGACTTCCTGGACGACTTAAATTTCAGTCGTCTGGTGAAGAAATTAAAACAGACGACTTACATGTAAGTCGTCCAGAAGAGTTTAATATTTTTAGCGGGAAACTAAATATTTTTAGCGGGAAACTAAAATAGAAGACTTTCTAGACGACTTACAAGTAAGTCGTCTGGTTTAAATTATTTAAGCGGAAAAATAATTTTTAAAAAAAATTTTAGGCGGGAATATTTGGACGACTTACATGTAAGTCGTCTGTTTTAATTTCTTCACCAGACGACTGAAATGTAAGTCGTCCGAGTAAAATGATCCGTTTAGGTTAAAACGTACATTGGTAAAATTATAGGTTCGGTACGATGTGGACGACTGAAATATACGTCGTCCGAGTAAATTATTCAACAGACGACTGAAATATAAGTCGTCCACACCCTAAACATAACCCCTAAACTTAATTATCTAATTAAACACTTCATAAAACCAAATCAAACTTGAAAAGTGTTTACTATACACAGAAATAAACACATATAGGTGAAAACTAATTTTTGAAAAAAACATTTTAGTTTTCCAAAATCTAACCCTAACAATACATACAATACTACAACATATGTTTGCCAAACTCCTAAACCAAAGTATTTCATGATTCACTACTTCCACTCATCTATCTTCAAAACAAATCAATTTTATCATATCTTAATTTATATCACTTAAAACTGTTTATAATTACTTGATTTTTATTTTTCACGCATCAAAATATTTTTTTACAAGATTTATAAATTTTTTTTTAAAATAAACTGGTACCAGACGACTTACACTTCAGTCGTCCAGACGACTTCCAACATCT
Organism: Brassica napus; assembly: GCF_020379485.1. Classification (NCBI taxonomy): domain Eukaryota; kingdom Viridiplantae; phylum Streptophyta; class Magnoliopsida; order Brassicales; family Brassicaceae; genus Brassica; species Brassica napus. The sequence continues at coordinate 22,103,944 of NC_063438.1, read as the reverse complement.
CAGACGACTCAGACGATTTACTGGGGCTATATTCGTAAAAATGGCTTCTGTTTTTTTTGTTTGGTCACAAGGGGCTGAGCTGTAATTTCACTAGACTTTTAGGTTAGTTTTGCATTTGATTCAAGTTTGGGTATAGGTTTGGGATTAAAATCAAATTGTGGGTTAGTTTTGGCAAAAACCCCTTACATATAATCTTATATATACATTTTTTTGGTAACTACAAAACATGCTTACTTACCACATTCAGAAAATTAACTATACAGAGATGTTCCCATCTAGACCCAATGTACGTGGAAAGCTCTACTCTTTTCCAGTGGTTTGGATCTTGGAAGTCCATAAGCTGATTTTTTGTTTTGAGGTAGAATATCATGCATTAGAAAATATGAAATACTTGGGACTTTTTTCGGAACTGAGCTAAAAAATATAAGAAACCAACAAACTATGTGCCTTGGGCTATATATATACCCACGAAAATCAGCACAAAAATAATTTACAATGTAGAACTACTAAAAATGGCAAAAGAAGAAAGTAACTTTTTAAGAATGATGAAATCAGCAGAGAGTCTTCTCGGTCATCCAACACTTTTATCAGTTGAAAGCAATACAATCTCAAATACGACATATCTTCTACACTCTTTTTTGAATCAAACATTCCATTATATTGCCCCAAAGTTTAAATCTAAAAAGACTGAACCTCTTAGAGGCCTAAAAAAACGAACTACATCATCATGATCATCATATAAACTATAGTCGAAGCCACTTATGTTTTTCATATATTCATGCCAAGATCAATCAAATTGACAGATAGCTCCTGTGAGAAAATCAAATTGAGTGAACCTTTGAGGCCTATAAGCTGATTACGTTGGGTCTCTTTACAATTATTATTTACTGGAGCAAGGGCTTAAAAGGGTCCAGTACTCCAGTGTCAAATCCGTAAATTAAACAAACATTTGAGTAAAGAAAAAAAAAATCACATTTTTGTAAGCACTACGAAAATTTACAGATAGAGAGAGAGCTCGACGACCTAAAACCCTAAATCTCGGATCCGCCATGAGAGGAGCTCTCTTCAGAAACGCCTCTCTCTGCGCTCGCAGACTTCTCCTTTCTCCTCGTATCACCACTCCTCAACCCTCCTCCTCCTCCTCCAATGCTCCCTTCCTCGCTCCGATCGTCACTCCGTTTTCCCCCAGATTATTCTCCTCCGAATCCGATTCCTCCGGCGAGAACCCACCTCCTCCGGAGTCTTCCTCTCCGATTGAATCCACCAACAAGAAAGATCTCGCTGTAGAAGACGTAGGCAACAAAGGTAAAGCAAAAAAATCGGAACTTTACTCTGTGTAGCTAAAGATCTTGATATTTTCTCTTTGTGTGGTTTCAGAGCTTAAGGCCCGTATAGAGAAGTACTTCAACGAAGGAAACGAAGACGCTTTGCCCGGAATCATCGAAGCTCTTCTCCAGAGAAGGCTTGTTGACAAGCACGCGGACACTGATGACGAAGTGATGGACGCTCTCCAGAACCAGCCTTTCAAAGACGATGTGAAAGATGAGGACTTTGAATCTGATTTCGAGGAAGCTCACTCTACTGACGACGAGCTCGAGGATCTGTATAATTCCCCGGAGTATGTGAAGAAGAAGATGCAGAACAATGAGTTCTTTAATATGGATGAGAAGAAGTGGGATGTCATTGTTAGAGATGGGATTAGGCATGGGATTTTGAAGGATACTAAGGAGTGTGAAGAGATTCTTGAGGATATGCTTCACTGGGACAAGCTTCTTCCTGGTAATCTTGTTGTTGTTTTTTTATATTAAAACTCATGGATTCACATCTTTAGACTTAGCTACCATCTCAGATCTTTAGGTTGATTGATATACCGGTGTGTTTTCTTATTAGCTAAAAATACTCTCTAATGGGACTGAGTATTTGTTGTTATGCTTTATGTTTGGGATATTGCTAGAATCAATAGTAGGAAAACTATCTTTGTTGGACTCTTTGAAGAGGATATGGTCATTTAAGATTCATTGCTTCTCGGATCACCACTCACCAGGATCATTTAGAGAGCACATTCGTTTGTTTATTCATTGCAGTTTTTTTTTTACTTTAAAAATTCATGGATTCACATCGTTTGACTTGGCTACCTTAGCATCTTAGTTTTTGAGGTCTTGTATCTTCAGGGGCTAGGCTGAATGATATACCAGTGTTCTTTCTTATTAGCTAAAAGCACTCTCTAATGACACTGTGTATTTGTTGTTATCTTTTTGTATTTGGGATATTGCTTGAATCATAGTAGTGTCTTTTCAGAGAGCATATTGGTTTTGTTTGTTCCTGTGTTTTATAAGAAACATTAACGAAATCATCTGACTGTATTTTCCATTCAGATGACTTGAAGAAGAAAGTTGAAGCGAAGTTTAATGAGCTTGGGGACATGTGTGAACGTGGTGAAATGGAGCCAGAAGCAGCCTATGAGCTGTTTAAGGAATTCGAAGATGAGATGGTGATTCAATATGGGGATCAAATGGAAGCTGCGGGACCTCCCAAGTTTGATGAAACAGATCCTTCCTATAGCAACACCAACTTGGATGACCCTCCTGGTGAAGGCCCAATCCTTAGGTGGCAGTCAAGGATTGTTTTTGCTCCTGGAGGCGATGCTTGGCATCCAAAGAACAGGAAAGTTAAACTGTCTGTTACAGTGAAAGAGCTCGGACTCTCTAAGCATCAGGCTCGTAGGCTAAGGGAGCTCGTGGGAAAAAGATATGATTCAGGGAAAGACGAGCTTACAATCACCAGCGAGAGGTATTGCAGCTTTGAACCTTACTAAAAAGTCTTTTCGTTTCAAGACAAGAATGTTGTTATGTGATGAACTGTTGTGCAAACACACATGTCACAGGTTTGAACATCGAGAAGAAAACAGGAAAGACTGTCTGAGGACGCTTTACGGGTTGATAGAGGAAGCAGCGAAAGCCAACAAGATCGCTGAGGACATAAGAACTGCTTATGTGAAACAAAGGCTTCAAGCTAATCCAGCTTTTATGCAGAAACTACAAGCCAAGATCATGAGGTCTAAAGAATCAAATCCCATCAACGCATAGAAGAAACTTCTTCTTGGTTCGTGCTTTTGTTCTCGTTTCACCAAAGAATCCAGTTAACCATCAGTTGATCCGGATTCCGGATCCATAAAGAATTGATGGTAACTCCATATTTTAATTTTGGTTTTGATTCTCCTCTTGTCTGAAACTTGGTCGTGTACTTGTTGGGGCCTATTAGGACCATGAGACATTCAACGTTTCTTTATGGATTATGATATGAATCTACTCCCCTGGGTTTCAATATGGGATTTGGATTGGCTTACCCGGTTTAGAAACAAAAGTTTGATTTAGTAAAATTTCAACCTTCAAATCGAGATGCAATTGCTTTAGTAATACATTCACACAACCAATTCTTATATTTTTGAAAAGAACAAGGAAAGAGCTTCTATACCAAAAGTTGACAACAAAAACCACAATACAAAAGTAGTCCACGACGTAGACGAAAGAACTCTTTAATCTCCACAACCACCACAGCAGCCAGCGCAGCCGGCACCTCCGGCATCAGGGGTGTTGCCGGAATAGGCTAGGTCGCTGTCGCTGGATGCTCCGTCGGCACATGAGAGTAACAGAGCCGAGAGGACACAACAGCTGAATAGAGCCAAGAACACAACATGAAAAAGGTAACTAACATGGAGGTGTGTTGTTGTCGCCATGCTCATTATATCTTCTAAATGTCTCGCCATTTCTCTCTCAAGATGTTTTGATGTGGATGAGGTTTGAGTTGTTTAACGTGAACGGGGGTATTCATCCTACTTATTGTTGATATATTCGTACGTACGTAAGATCATTGACTTTTAATAAAATTATTCAGGTGACTATAAGGTTTCTTTGAATATGCCTTGTTTCAGTAATAAAATAAAGAAAGACTGCAACAGAAAAGACATTTTAGAAGATCATCATACATCCTAGTGTAGTCCAAAAGACGTTCAACAGAAATCATATCCGTGTAGGTACTACGCGGAAGCTAGAGGTAGTGACAAGACTTCAACCCCCTATTGTGATGTTGGTGGAAGAGGCCCAATGGTGACATTGCTGTTGTGAAGAAGTGTTGCAGTCAGATCTTCAATATAAGACTTAAGGTAACGTTTATACAACAGTAGGACCATCTTGTCTAATTTCTCAGTGTTTTTAAGAACAAGTTCCACGAATGCAGTGACATGCTTTGGTTGTACATACCAACAAGACGTATTCCAATTGAAACCATCTTTAGACGATTTCCAGCATTGATCCGGCTTCTAGGATTGTGATTTCAAGTATAGGTCAAGATGATGCTCCTGTACAAACATAAAATAAGTTAGTAAAACGGTTCCTGGATAGATTTGAACTGGATAATAGCTATAGAAAAAGAGGTTGTGGTAAATATACCAGTATGGCATTGCTGGAAGTCCTTCCACGTACTGTTAACTTCTCTAAATCAGGAGAGTTTTGTAACAGTCTTTCTATGCCAGGAATAACATACTGTGAGATCACTGTATCCAGAGTCAATGATTTGACCTTGAGCATCGGGAAATAAACACCACGAATCTCAGCAAGAGATAAAATCTAACAGAAAAACAAAGAAGATATAGTGAATATTGATTAGTATCAAGCTTATAAGAGCACCATTGGAATCCTTAGCATTTTAATAATATATATATATATATATTTTTTTTGAATAGTTAAGGACTCTAATCATAAATGTAGGTCTAATGGTGTTATTCGATATGGAGTCTTTATGAATTTTTTTTTTTTTTAGAACTATAGAAAACTCTAAAGAAAACTAATTATTCCATATAGAAAACGTTGACCGTGCAACCTACTGACTTTTAGGCATTAGAGAATGCTATTTATATAATTATGAACCCAAAAAATAACATGTGTACGTACCTCAATAAAGTTTCCACCAAACGTAAGCTTCTCTGCGTTTTGTACCTTCTCTAGCATCTCAAGCACTTTGACTTGGAGTTGGAGAAAATCAGGTTTGGTAAACTCGAAGAAAGGGTTATTAGTTTGGACATAGCAAATATCCAACTTAGCTTCGGTTAGAGAACCGACATCAACCAAAGTACATGATGTCAGAGAGTCTACCAATCTGTGACAATGGATATGTGGTGCCACAATCTGCCTTGGCCCCCGTTTCTTCAGGTTACAGTTTACTTCCAACGTTCTCAGACGTAGGGAATTCCTGAGATCAAGAAACTTTAGTTTCCTGCAGAGATACAATCTCAAGTATTCGAGATTCGGACAACCGGATAGAATCTTAGCCATGGAATCATCGGAGATACTACAACAAGTCAATGATAACTTCTGCAACGACACCCAAGAAGACCCATATCGGCACTCCATAACCATCTTATGAGCGAACTTAATGTTGAGCTGTTTGAAAGAGGAACTGTTGTAGAAGAAATCAGGAAGCTTATACTCTTCATAATACGGTCTACGAACATCAAGGGATAGATTCTCAACGTTGCGTGACATGGCGAACTTGATCCAGGTGTCGATGTATGGTATGTTCTTTGTGATTGGTGATATTTAGGAGGTGAAAGCTCTTCATCTTGGGAGCTGTGTAACGAGCTAGGGTTTTGTTTATAGAATCTGCCGTCAGTGTGTTGGCCTTTAAGGAGAGAGAAGGTATCTCGCGCCATACGTGTCTCCATCGTTTTGACAAGAGGGATGTTTTGATGGCTAATTCGATAGGAACAAAGCAGAGTATGCGTTGGAGGATCACAACTGGTAGATTGCGGAACAAGTCTTCAGCTCCTTCTGTCATCATGTCGTCTGCGATATGCTGTATTCTTAGGGCAATGATTTTTTAGGTATATAAAAGCGTTACATGGCCTCCTCTTTATTAATGGGCTTCAGCTTCCAATTGATGAAAAAATAATCACAGTTTAGGGGAGTTGTTATATTACACGTGGTACATAAGAATGAAAGAAGAAATTTCCATTTGCTGGGATTTCTTGAGACTCAAGTAAGTCCGCTGGTTTGAAATTTCCATTTTCTGGGAGTTGTTATTTTTGTTTGAAATTTGCAGGGGAAGAAGGGGATTTGGATAAAGCTACCTCTTGGTTTATAGCTAATCTTGTTGAGTTTGCTGTTATTGTAAGAGATTTTTCTCGATAAACCTTTTCTTGTTCTGTTTTGTTTGTTGACTTTTGGTAATAGACTTGCTTTATGTGTGTTTCAATATTCAGGAAGGGTGGGTGTAGATATCATCAAGCAGAGCCTGTGTACTTGATGCTTGTCTCTTGGATCTCTAATACCCCTGATACTATCCCCGCCAATGCTTCTCACATTGTTGGTGTTGGTGCTCTTGTCCTCAACAAAACCACTAGAGAGGCACCCTAATTTTAGTGTCCAGCACATTACTTTGTCAATGATGTTCGTTCTATGAAGAAGAAAAAACATGAGTATGACTTAAACCGTTATGAAATAACGCAATTCAATGAGCGTAGGTCCTCGTTGTCCAGGAAAAGAGCGGTTATTTCAGAGAGATAAAATGTCTGGAAGCTCCCTACTCGTGTTGTTCACGAGGTGATTTTACATCACTTCTTTATTGTTTTTCTGTCATCTTTATTGTCCCATTAGGATCTCTTGCTCCTTGTGTCTGATAGACAGTAACAAGTGAACCGAATTTCATGTGCATCAAACAAAAAGTGTTGCTCAACCTTAGCACCCAAAGAGAAACGTGATAAGGTTTTCAACATATGTAGCGGCTTAAATCTTTAGCTATAATTAAGTCCGGAATATGATATATAGTGTAGGACTGAATGTAGTAAGCTGATTAGAGAGCAACTAGTGAGCACTTGGCTTATAAAAGGTTGGTTGAAATAGAGTCTCTTACTAATCAAGTCTCTCTTATTTGTGATTTAGATAAGAACAGATGCATAAAAGTGTTTACAAAAATCTTCTTTTTTTTTTGACGAAAGGCTTGCTATTAAATAGTAGAAAAGTTACAAGGAAATGGCTCAGCCATAGAGTTCATGTTAAGAAGTTAAGTATACTGTAAATAAAAGCACCACATTTGTTTAAAAGCATAACATAAAAGAAGTCATAGGAAGATAAAGAACTTTTTGAATAATAAGTTCTCGTGAGATCGACGACCATATGGAGTAGTACCTCTTCCACGCCTTACAAAAATCTTGCGCCATAAACGTTCTTTTAACGATTTAGCTTTGTAAGCTAGGGAGTATAATCACTGGTCTATGTGGAAGTGGAAATGAAGTTCTGAATCTCGTTCTTTTTTTTTCTTGTACAGTTTATTGAACTATCAGATAATGATTGCTTGTCATACACTTAATAAAAATATCATCCCACGCTAAATCTAGCAAATATTGCATAACTGATTCACATCTAATGAGCTCCACTTATATATGCCCTGAAACTTTTGTAAGACAATCCAAACTCTTCTTCTATTGTGTTCTCAGTAGGCTCGACGTATACAATATTAAATAAAGTACACCAGTTATTAAAAGTATAATTTAAAATAGAAACGTTCAATAAAGGTCTCAAGACTTCAACCACTATGATTCACCACTGTTCTGATACCATCAACTTGGTGGCGCAGAGCACAACATTGACATTTTTGTTGTGAGGAAATGTTGGAACCACCACGTCTTCAATTTCAAACTGAAGGAAACGTTCATCCAACAGTACGAGCATCTTGTCTAGTTTCTTTGTATGTTTAAGCATAAGTTCCACAAATGAAGCCACATGCTCAGATGTTAAATCCACACCACGGTTGTTCAAAGAGGTTGATCTCCAGCATGTATTTAGATTAAAGCCTTGTGATTTCAAGTATTGGTCAAGATACTTCCCCTGCAAAAACATAAATTCGACACAAAAACAGTTCTTGGATATATTTGGACACGATAATAGCTAGAAAAGAGGTTGGTGCATGATGAGAATATACGTACCGGCATGCTGTTGAAATCCCTTGAAAGTGCTGTTAGCGTCTCTAAATCAGGTGAGTTTTGTAACAGTCTTTCTATACCAGGAATAACATACTGACAGATATCTGTATCAAGAGTCAATGTTTTGACCTTGAGCATCGGGAAAGAAACACCACGAATCTCAGCAAGAGATAAAATCTAATAGAAAGAATAAAAAGATAGTTAGTAACGAGCTAATGACATAGACTTTTGTAAACGTTCTTAATCAAACATATAGAAAATCAACTTCTAATGAATACTGATCGCGAAACAACTGCTTGTTAGGCATTAGAGAAGAAAATAATATGAGCCAAAAAACTAATTATATACCTGAATAAAGTTTCCACCAAAAGTAAGCTTCTCTACGTTTTGTATCTTTTCTAGCATCTTTAGCAGCATGGTTTGAAGAAAATCAGCCTAAGTTAGGGTTCACCGAGACATAACAAATATCCAGTTTAGCTTTGGTTAAAGAAGAGACATCGACAAAAGTGCATGATAACTGAGAGTTTAACAATCTGAGAGAATGGATGTGTGGTGCCACAATCTGCGTTGGTCCTGGTACCGACATGTCACGTCTTATTTGTAATGTTCTCAGACGTAGTGATTTGCGGAGATCAAGAACCTTTAGTTCACTGCAGTGACACAATGTTAAGTATTCTAGAATCGGACAACCGGTTAGAATCTTTGCTAAGGATTCATCAGAGAGAGTACAACCACTTAAGGATAACTTCCGTAAGAATTTCCAAGACACGGTGCATTCGGGAACAATCGTATGAAAAAAGATTAACTTAATGTTGAGTTGCCTGAAAGAAGAACTGTTGTAGAAGAAATCTGGAACCTTATACGGATAACTATTAGCCCAGAAATCCAGGGAAAGATTCTCAACGTTGTGTGACATGGCGCACTTGATCCACCGGTTGATGTGTGGAGTGTATTCCCTCCTATAGGTTTTGAGGTGAAAACTCTTCGTCTTGGGAGCTGTGTAGTGACTTAGGGTTTTGTTTACCGAAGCGGCAGTCAGTATAGTGGCATCTAAGGAAAGAGAAGGTATCTCGCACCATACATGCTTCCATCGTCTAGACAAGAGGGATGTTGTGATGGCTACTTTGATCGGTATAAAGCAGAGTATGTGTTGGAGTATCTCATCTGGTAAATTGCTAATCAAGTCTACAGCTGCTTTGATCCTTCTGTCGTCGGCCATCTTCCCTTGCGACATATATTCTTAGGGTAAAGATTAAATAGATAAAAAATTATATAATCTCATTTTTACCTCGTATTATCTCACAGATTTTATATTAATATTGTAATGTAGTTTCATTAAATAGATAAAAAAATTAAAAGAACTGTTTTTTCTCTAAAATAATTTAGGAAGATCTTACTAATATTTTTTGATATCTTCTTGAATTTGACTTATATGCTTAATTAGAAAAACATTACTGAATATGTATACTATCTTTCTAAAATTTAGAAAGATATCGATAAATATCTATAATATCTTCAAAAAGTTTGTTAAGTTTTTTTTATAAATGTGTACTAAGTATACATCTATACTATTAAAACAGAAAGAATTTTAAAAAATCTACCTATGAAAAGCTATTGAGAAAAAAACCAAAATAACATTAAATCAAGTTTTTGTTCCCAAACTAGTACTCAAGGCCAAAAGTCACAAAAATAGCACTCAATGGGTGGGGTTTAGGGTTTAGAATTTAGGGTTTAGGGTTTAGAGTTTAGGTTTTAGGGTTTAGAGTTGAAAAGTGAGGTTTTGGGGATAAGATTTCAAATTTTGAAAAAAAAAAATTTAAATTTTTCAAAAGATAAAATGCTATTTTGGTCATTTTAGTTTTTGAGTGCTATTTTTGTGATATAAACTTAGAAATGTGCTATTTTGGAGATTTGCCCAAAGTTATTAGACATTTTCATTAGACTTAACTATTTTTTTGATCTCACCTTATTTTTCTCTAACTATATAATATTTTTAATGAAATCATTTATTACTTCTCATTGTCTAGGAAACTGAATATAAAATGATATTTATGAATATAAAAATAGACTCTATGAATTCGGTAATATTTTATCAAATTAACTTTCCGTAAATTTTTTTTATCGTATTCTTTGAATATGAAAATTTCACAAACCAATATTGCATTCTAATATAGTACTACATAATAATAGAAATGTTATTAGGGCAATTGTCAATAATAACACATTTTGAAGTTTATGTCTCAAAAATGGCACTATAAGGTGAAAGTCACAAAAATGACATTCATTAAAGGGTAAAATATCTCTAATACCCTTGGTTTAAAATTAAATAAACAAACAAAAATAAATAAAAAAAATAAAAAAAAGAAAAAAAGAAATTTTTTTTATAGTTTCAGATTATATGTTTTCAGATTCGAAATTTTTATTATTTTTTTTTTCGAAATTTTTTTTTATTTTTTTTTCAAATTTTCTTTTTATAATTTAAAAATACTTTTTGAAACTGTTTTTAAAATTTTTATTTTTTATTTTAGTATTTATTTTTTATAAAATTTTAAACCCTAATTCCAAAACCCCACCCCTTAACTCTAAACCCTAAGGTTTGGATTAATTAACCCAAGGGGTATAAGTGTATATTACCTCTTTAATGAAACCTATTTTTGTGACTTTGAGCCTTGAGTGCTACTTTGGGAACATAAACTTTGTTTGGTGCTATCCTAGTCTTTTTCTCTTATATTATTGAATTCTATGTTGTTGTATAAAACATATGTTTCTAAGACAACCTTTATCATAACATATATATTTGTATAAGTTTGTAGACAAGTGTCTGAGCACGATTTATAACATCTGAAATATTCTTTTTATACAAACTTACATGAATATATAGTCATTCTTTTTTACATATAGATTCAGTAATATTCTAAAAGAATGCATTATTGATAAGTGCTAACCTATTTTACCAGCTACAAATTCATATCATGTAAACCCAATTATTATTAATGAAAGTTGATGATGAAATTTAAATAATGTATATAAAATTTATATATAATATTAACTGACTTTTATACAATTTATATATAATCTTACTAGAATTGCAAAATATCCTATATTTATATCAAACCAAATATTTCATATAAAACAACTAATTAAATATAAATTTTAAACACTTAAGTAAATAAAAAATCACAAATTTAAAAATATATTAGAAGTTTCATTCATCTCTTAAAATATTATTGAAGATTATTTATTTTTTTCTACCAGGTCAACGAAATGTCGGGTCACACTTGATTGCGGATTTTTTTGAAGTTTACATGCTTTAAATTAACGAGTTTTCATTAATCTAAACCAGTTTATGTACAAGTCATCATGTTTATCGGTTCGACCACAGATCCAAACTTGATATAAAAGTATTGTTCTCATCTAATTTAAAATAATTTATTTTAAAATAATAGACATTGAGTCTGATCAAATCATATAATGTTTAAAAAAAAAAATCAAACGATTAAAAATATAATTACATTAATAATTTTATTTTTGAGATAATACAATTTTGTCATATAATAATGGATAACAAGACTAAAATACTAATTAATATCATATATTTTTATCTGAAAATTAATTCGCATTTTTAAGCGCGGATTAAAATCTAGTTCTTAATTAATGTTTATTCAGGAAGACCTTCATGAATAAATACTTATAAATACTTTTACTAATCCAGGAAATATAAATATTTTTCAGGATAAGACGAACTTACAAGTTACAATCACCAGCGAGAGGTAAATGCAACCCAGCTTTTATGCAGAAACTACAAGCCAAGATCATGAAGTCTAAAGAATCAAATCCCGTCAACGGATGAAGAAACTTCTTGGTTCATGCTTTTGTTCTCGTTTCACCAATGAATCAAAGTTGATCGTCTCTTTTGGGGCCATCAACTGGTCCGGTTTTCGGATCCATAAAGAATTGATGGTAACTCCATATGTTGTTTTTTGTTTTTCTTCTCCTCTTGTCATGAAACTTGGTCGTGTTGTTGGGGGGTTATTAGGACCATGAGACATTCAACGTTTTTTTATGGATTACAATATGAATCTACTCCCTTGAAATTTGGGTTTCAATATTGGATTTGGATCGGTTTACCGGTTTAGAAAGAAAGTAACTAATTAAAAAACAAAAGATAATGTTCTATGCGTCACAATTATATCTCAACCTTCAAATAAATATGCAATTGTTTTAGTAAATACGATTTATTCAACCAACTAGGTGTCTTGTCCGCATATGCGGGCTTAATCGTTTTATAAATATTTATTAGTTTATTTTTTATTAATTCAAAAACCAGCATAATAACTTATTATTTATGTTTTCAAAAAAATTAAATATGTTCAAATCTAATTAAATATATATGTTTAACTAAAATTTATTAAAGATAACATTGACTTTAACCACTGAATTTATTATAATTGTTTTATAGTTTATTTTTAAATTTTATAATTGAAAAATATGTTTTAAGATAACAACACAATATATAAGAATTATCTTATTTTTTTAAAAAATAATATTATTAATAAAAATTTGTTTTTAATTATATAATTAATTATATATAAAATTCATTAATGGTATATAAATATTAACCGATCTAACTTTTAACGTGAAAGCTCGATTCCAAAGATTTACTTCGCAAATAATAGTATAGATTCTTATATTGATGAAAAACAACGAAAGATCTCAATACCAAAGCTGGCCACAAAAACCACAATACAACATATATTCTTATATTTATGAAAAAAACAACGAATGAGCTCTATACAAAAGTAGCCCATTACTTTTGTCTATTTCCACGATGAAGACGAAAGAATTCTTAATCTCCACAGCCACCACCGCAGCCAGCACCTCCGGCATCAGGGATGTTGCCGGAATACGCTAGGTCGCTGTCGCTGGATGCTCCATCTGCACATGAGAGTAACAGAGCCGAGAGGACACAACAGCTGAACAGAGCCAAGAACACAACATGAAGAAGGTAACTAACATGGAACTGTGTTGTTGTTGTCGCCATGGTAATTACATTTCCTAAATGTCTCGCCATTTCTCTCTCCCACAGATGTTTTGGTGTGGATGAGGTTTTTGTTGTTTAACATGAATGGGTATTCATCCTACCTTTTTTAATATATTTACTAGATCTTAACCCGTGCAACCTCGCGGGTGTTCTTTTTCGGTTTTATAAATATATATATTTATTTTAGTTCATTAGTGGTATACAATTTTAACGAATTTAAATGTTTATATACCTATTTCAAATATAACAATTTTATAATTTACATGGTGTAACAATCAATAGTTTAAAACCATCACATGTATTTGTCATTTTTTATTATATATTTATGTTAGTGTATTTGGATTTTGTTATTAAACAAATTAATATATGCATGAAACAACATATTTGAAAATTATTTGTATCAAATTATATTCAATTTTGACCCGCTAACCTTCAAAGCCGTATTTTCTTATAGCAATATTTTTTTACGTTTATTCATTTTAAAAATATATTCTTTATATATACAAAAAATCTAAGATATATCAATTTTTATACATGTATCATATAGTTTGCGAATGTTAAGTGGTTATGTCATCGTATTATATTTTTAGTATAAATATTTTATATTTATGAAAATAAAATTATAAATTTATCAATTTAATATAATTTATCATATTTAATTCAATATAATATTTTTACTTTAACATGAATTATTAGTATTATAAAATAGATAAAATAAGATATAATTTTTGTGTTTCATTTTATAAACGATAATTGAATACATATTAATGAATAATAATAGTTCATTGCTATTTCAAAATTAGTTAAAATATTTACATAAACTTTCTGAAAGTTAAGATATTGTTAAAATATTTTTCAACATATTTGTTAGAATTATATATATATATATAGTTAAAATGAAAAGATATCATAATTAAAATAAATAAAACAATTTTTTATATTATTAGCTTTAATAAAATACATGTTAATTTTTATACATGTATTATATAGTTTGCTAATGTTAACCCTTGTTACTAACATATTATATTCTGAACATAAATACTTCTGAAAATAAAATATATAAATTTAATAATTTAATATAGTTTATCATGATTAGTTCAATATAATAATTTTCTCTTAATATGATTGATTATGATTATATAATAGATAAAATAAGATAAAACTTTTATTCTTCATTTTATAAAATATATTAACTTAAAATCATATTTTAAAACTAATTACGAATTATAAAAAATATTTACATATAATTTTTGAAAATTAAGATCTTGTTAAAATCTTTTAAACAGATTTGTTTGATTTAAAAAAAAAATAGTTATATTTAAAATTAAAAGATATCAAAAGATATTATGACTAAAGTAGTTCAAAGATTATATATATTATTAATATTAATAAAATACATTTAATATATTTTTTAAATGGTTCAAATTAAAAAATCTCACATGAAAGAAGTCATGATTTCTATTTTAATACAACTCATTATATATATATATATATATATTGGTTAAATTATTTAAAACAGTTCAGTATTTTGAACTATACAATGGTTTATATTACTACTATGTATAATTTATTAAGGAATCAAATATGAGTTTGTTAACCAATCCGGTTTTATAGGAGTTGATTGTTATATTAGGAATGATATATTATTAAGTCATATTAGTAGGAACAAATGAATCATAACTGATTTCTAATGAGAGTCCATTTTTTAAAATATCACACATGAATCAAGGTTGTGACTTCTGTTTTAATATATAAGATATGATTCACCAACCAATAAGATTTTGTTATTTCATATTCGAAATCTTTTAAAGAAGGAAACAAAATATTTTTTCAAGCTATAAGTTGTATTATATTTTTAAAATAAAAAAGTAAAAAGAAATAAACTAAAAAATATAGTAATTAAAAAATATATTTTTTTAACGTCGTCAGCAAAATAGTAAATCCTAAATCCTAATCCCTAAACCCAAAATCCTAAACCCTTGGGTAAACCCTAAACCCTTGGATAAATCCTAAATTCCAAATCAAAAACACTAAACACTCAAAGGTTTAGGGTTTAGGATTTAGGGTTTAGGGTTTTAGTGTTTAGTGTTTTTGATTTAGAGTTTGGGATTTATCCAAGGGTTTATAGTTTGCCCAAGGGTTTACGGTTTATGATTTAGGGTTTAGGGATTAGGATTTAGTGTTTTGCTGACGACGTTAAAAATTATTTTTTTTTTAAATTCATTTTTCTCTAACTACTTTTTTTCTAATTTCTTTAAATCTTTTTATTTTAAAAACATAATATATCTTGACAATAATTTTTTTTTTAAAATATCGAATTTGAAATAATGAAATTCTATTGGTTGATGAACGTAGAGGTTCATCCAAGAATAACTCTATTTGTACCTAAGATCATTGACTTTTAATTAAATTAATCGGGTGACTATAAGGTTTCTTTGAATATGTCTTGTTTGAATAGTAAAATAAAGAAAGACTGCAACAGAAAAGGGGTTCATCAATGTAGTTAGTGTTGGCATGAATCTGAACCACCCCTCTAATTTGTCACATAAGCTACGGTTAACTGTGGAAGCACCGTAGCCTAGTGGTTATTGTTTAAAGGTTTCTACACCCAGGTCTAGGGTTCAAATCCCAGACTATGCAATTTCTTGCAGATTGCACAGGAAATCCAGGTTTCAATTCCCGGAGCAAGCGATTTATTCAACAATTATGCGATTACAGAAGAAAGACTTACAAGGATTTCTCAACATGGTGCAAATAAATCCGGTCAGGCGTGATCTTCATAGGACGGCTCAAATGATGCAGTTAGGCGTAGATCCTCATAAGGCAAGTAGAATTGTCGGTTATCGAATCGTCTTTGAAATCTTTCTCATAATTGTAATATTTAAATAAATCCCCGACAAAAAAAAAAAGCTACGGTTAACTAAAAGCTATTTCACATAAGCTATACGGTTAAAAAAAAAGATAAAGCAAATTTTTGATACTCTTAAAATCTCCACTAAAGGCTTGAAGATTTGTGTGAACAAACAAAAATCTTCTTCTATTCTGTTTTCAATATTAGGAGAGATGTAAACTGACAAGACTTCAACCCCTCTATGATTCACAACTCTTCATGTCATCGGTTTGTTGGTGGAAGAGAGCACAATGGTGACATTGTTGTTGTGAGGAAGTGTTGGAACCACCACGTCTTCAATTTTGAAGTTAAGGAAATGTTCATCCAACAATACAACCATCTTGTCTAGTTTCTCGGTGTTCTTAAGCACAAGTTCCACTAATGAAGCCACATGCTCAGATTTCAAATCCTTACGGTACTTGTTCCAAGAGGCTCCATCTTTTGATCTCCAGCATTTGTTCACGTTAAAGCCTTGTGATTTCAAGTACTTGTCAAGAAACTCCACCTGTATAATAGAAAATACAAAATCGGTTCATGGATATATTCGAACTCGATGATAGCTGTATAAAAGAGGTTAATGGTGAATATACCAGCATGTAGAAGCGAACCCTTCCTTCTACTACGGTTAACTTTTCTAAATCAGGTGAGTTTTGTAACAGTCTTTCTATGCCAGGAATAATATATTGACAGATCTCTGTATCAAGAGTCAATGCTTTGACCTTGAACATCGGGAAAGGAACACCATGAATCTCAGCAAGAGACAAAATCTAACAGAATAAACAATTCAAACGTTGATCGGTAAAAGAACACCAACTGAGTTTTAGGCATTAGAGACATTAGAGAATGCAATATATAATATGAGCCCAAAAACATATATACTTGAGTAAAGTTTTTTGTGACGTTTTTTTAACCATGTGATCTACCAAAAATTTTACCTGAGTAAAGTTTCTCCCAAGCGTAAGCTTCTCTGCGTTCTTTAACTTTTCTAGCATCTTTAGCACCATGCCTTGGAGAAAATCACCATTAAATTCACGGTACAATGAGTTTTTTGTGATGTCACAATTGCATGACTCCAGATTAGCTTCGGTCAAAGAAGCGACATCAACCAAAGTACATGATAACTGAGAGTCATGCAATTTTAGACAATGGATGTGTGGTGCCAAAATCTTCCTTGGCCCCTGAACCGGCAAGTGACGTATTACTTCTAATATTCTCAGACGTAGAAATTTGCTGAGATCAAGAATCTTTAGTTCACCGCATTCATACAATCTTAAGTATTTGAGAACCGGACAACCGGATAGAATCTTAGCTAAGAATTCATCAAAGAGACTACAATTAGTCAAGGATAATTTCTGCAAGGATGTCCAAGATACAGTGTACTCGAGAGAAAAAATCGTATGTCGATCATAGCTTAACGTAATGTCAAGTTGCTTGAAAGAATAAGTGTAGTAGAAGAAATCAGGAAGCTTATATTTATAATAATGATGAAGAAAATCCAGGGATAAATTCTCAACGTCGCGTGACATGGCGCCCTCGATCCAACTATCAATGTGGGGAATGTTCCCCATCATGGTGGTTATAATGAGGTGAAAACTCTTTGTCTTGGTAGCTTTGTAGCGAGTTAGGGTTTCGTTTACCGATGCTGCCGTCAGTGTATCCACATCTAAGGAGATAGAAGGTATCTCACACCATACATGCCTCCATCGTCTAGACAAGAGGGAAGTAGTTATGGCTAGTTTGGTTGGAATAAAGCATAGTATGTTTTGGAGGATCACATCTGGTAAAGTGCTGATCAAGTCTACATCTCCTTCGATTATCTTGTCGTCGGCCATCTTCATCTGGTACATATATTCTTAGAGCTCAACTTTTATGTATATGGCACTCTTAAAAACCATATATAATCTTATCTTTCTCAATCTTAGTGAACCTCATATTATCTCACAGATTTTATATTAGTAGTTTAGTACTGTAATCTAGTTTTATTAAATAGATAACTTTTATTTTTAAACTTAAGCAACTCACATAATGGCATTTGGCAGTAAAATATCTAATGATTTTAATTTCACATAATGAAAACATTTGTTGGTTAATAAATAGTTTCAGATTCTCACGTATTTGTATTTAATTAAGTATATAATTTTTTTATAAAATATTAATTTAATTTGGTTTAAAACTCAGTTAAGATACTTTCAAAATGAAGCTCTTTCTATATTTTATAAAAAAATTATAATACAAAAACGTTAGAATCTGAAACTATTTATTAACCAAAATATGTTGTCATTATGTGAGTAGCTTATGGCAGATTTTAAGCTCTTCATTATGTTAATAAAGAGCTTCATTTTAAAATTATCTTAACTGAGTTTCAAACCAAATTGAATTAATATTTTATAAAAAAATATATAGTTAATTAAATACAAATACGTTAGAATCTAAAACTATTTAATAACCAACAAATGTAAAAAGAAAAATAGCTGAAAAAATTTTTCGTTTCCAAACTAGCTTATAATGGCCAAAATGACCAAATTAAATTTCATTAAAGAGGTATAGCATAATTACGCTTATTTCTACAAACATATTAAATAGCTAAATATTTAAATAAATATTTTTAAACATTTGATTTTTTCTCTTTATTTTGGAAATTATTTTTTATAAAAAAATTTAAAAAAAATTCTTTTAAATAATCTAGGAAACATTAATAAATGTGGTTGATAAATTCTTGATTTTATGTTATATCCTTAATTAGAAAATATTACTGAATAAGTATAATATCTTCATAATATTTAGAAATATATTGATAAATATGTATAATATCTTCATAAAAATTTATTTAAATAAATTTGTTTAAGAAAAAAAAAGAGTTGAATTATTTCAAGTATCAAATGTTTCTTGTTAATGAGTAAGGAAAGGTTGAATAGGAATCATTGTGGGTTTATAAAAAAAAAGAAAATTATCTATGCAAGAATCAGTTAAAGAAAGTATTGTAAAGAATGATTTAGGTCATTTGATGGTGATCTTATTTGGTTAGTCAAAATCAACATCACATGACCGTTTATTTATTTGGCTTAGTCTAAGATCACCATCAAATGATGGTTTATTTATTTGGCTTAGTCAAAGATCACCATCAAAGGACATTAAAAGTTTAGGAGAGGTTATTGGGAGATCAATTTGTGTAGAGTTTATGAATTTTGAGAGTTAATAGATTTTAAAAACTTATGTAGATTGTGAAAATTTATATACGTTGACTTATGAAATTTGATCATAACTTTTTTAGATTGATATAAATTCTCAAGAATTTTTATTACATCTTTTCTATCATTTTTTTGTAAAATAAATATAGAATCTATTTATTTTCTAAATTATATAGCATGATTATTTATTTTGTTCTTTCAAATTAAAAATAAAATAATACCGATACATACAAAATTGAAAAAAAAAATTAAATAGCCATTTTAAAAACAAATTGTCACAAAAAGAGCATAAGAAAAAAGAAAATGACTAGAAGAAGTTTCATTAAAAAGGTAAAAGATCATTTTACCCCTTTCTATATAGATGTATAAGTAATAAAAAAAATAAAAAGTTGTTTTATATAATTTTGAATTATATGTTTTCAAATTCGAACATTTTTATTATTTTTCTATTTTTTTACAAAAATATTTTTTCTCAAATTTTCTTTTTAAAATTCGAAAATGTTTTTTGAAACTATTTTTAAAAAATATTTTAAAATAAGATTTTTAAATGTAATTATTAATATTTTTATTAAAACAATAATATTTTTAAAAATAATTATGTATTCAAAAATGTAAAAGTATATAAATGTAGTGAATTATAGTTTTGAACATATAATTTGGATTTAAGGTGCAATAGATATTTGGTAAGAATAATTATTTTGTTTTCTAGTTTTTTACCACAAGGATTTTGAAAATCACATGGATACATATGATATTTTGAAAGTTGAGTCTTATGAGTAAAAATGAATAGAATTCATCTCCCAATAACACTAGATTTAGTTAGAATTAGAGAATCAATAATAACTAAATTTTTTGAATAATAAAAGATTTGAATGGATTTTGAAATTTTTTAAACCAATAACAATGGATAGTAATAAGATTTTTGAAATCCAATAACCAATAACAATGGATTCTTAAAAATTTTAAAATTCATGAGAATGTATTTACCCCTCCCCCCCCCCCCCCCCCCCTATTCTAAATTAATTGTAAATGCATGACTAGTTTGGATGACAATACACATCTGAAAGCTAAAGAATTTTTCTTTCTTAGCTACAGTTTTAATTAGCGTTAGGGCAAATAAACCGAATCCGAAAATTTGAACTGAACATGATCCGATAAAAGTAAATCTGAACCACTTTGAACCTGAAATAAATAGCGAAAATATTTAGTTCTACAGTATTTTGTGTTATAGGTTTTATCCTAACCGAATCCAAACCCGATCCCAAACCAAAATGGATATCCGAAAAGTCTGAAATATTCAAATCTCAAAAGAACTTGTTCTAAATCTGATGTTGATCCATAATATGTATCCAAAGTACACTAAGATATTATTAAGTACCTAAAATAATCATATATTACATGAATAATTAATCTAAATGCTTTAAGTTTAATATATGTTTTTGATATTTGGTCAATATTGATGTTTTTATATTTTGACAATTGCATTTGAAGTTCAATTATAATAAGTTTATGTCTAAAGTTTAAACAATGTTTCAAAAAAATTTAAACAATGTTTCTTAAGTTTATAGAGTTGATAGTTCTTAATTTTATTTTATTTTATTTTATGTTTCATTATGTATGATTTTTGCTCTCTTACAAAGCTTTTATTTTCCATGATATGTCTCATGTTGTCAAATATAGTACAAGGACAAGTCTCGAGGTGTCTCGTATGATTGATAGACGAGTTTCTGAGAATTATTTTAAAAGACAACAATATGGTTTCAGAAAGTTAATACACAAATTCATTGAATAGATTAGAAATATATTGAGTTTAATCGAGTACAAGATAATACTTTTAGAAATCGATAATCTGATTAATATCAGAAACCGAATTTATTTCGGATTTAACCAGATCTTGGATATGTGACTAAGTTCGGACTGAATCCAGACAAAATCCGATCCGGACTTTTACAATATCTGCTGAAATCATGAATCCATAAACTCAAAATTCGAATGAACCAAATCGAATCCCGAGATCCTGATTGCTCAGCCTAGTTTTAATTGAAGGAAGAAAAAAAAACTTTAGTAGACTTTTTAAAAGAAAAAGAAAAATAAATGGATTCACTAGGATATTAGTTACAATATATCCGACTGAAAAAACTTTCTCTCTCTACCGCTTCGCAAGGCGATTTCCAGAACTCTCTAGGAGAATTTCGATCGATCGCGAATCCTGTACCAAAATTTCAAGCTTTCATCATGCAATCTGAAAATCAATCTCCTGATCCCAATCAGGACAACTACCAGCAAGCAGATCCTACAAAAATCATATGGAAAGCTCTACAGGATCTCAAGCTTGGAGCAGACAAAGAGAGGTGGATCGTTCATGAGGATGCTCAGAAGAAGTTTGCAAAAGACCATCGCCTCTGTCTGGTAGCTAAAGGTCTTAATCCTTTCCATCAGAATCCAGCGGGGATAAAGGTAGCTCTGCCGAGGATTTGGCAACTTGTTGGGAAGGTGGAGAGACAAATCAATGATGATGGAACCGTTAACTTCTACTATCAAAAGGAGCATCATCTCCACAACGTATTAGAAAAGCAACGTTACACCTACCGAGGGTGGATCGTCGCTCTGGATCGTTGGTCGAATAGAAATCACCCGAGCTTCTTGAGGGAGATCCCTTTCAAAGTAAGAATCTATAATCTTCCTGATATGTATCGTCGCCATGGAATGGTGGAAAGTATTGGATCAAAACTGGGATATGTTGATGAAGTCTCTATCATAGAACCCTCTACTACAAAGGAAGCTGAAGTCTGGGTTAAAATCCTTTTTGATGAAGATGATGTTATTACTCTTGCAAGAACAGTGGAACTTCTGAAGGATCAGCCACCAGTTGAACTTGAATTTCGCTACTTAGGCCTTCAAAAGTTCTGTATGCTCTGTGGAAGTCTAAAGCATGGATATGAAGCTTGTGATGTTTCTCCTCAACTGCAACAAAGGCAATATGAGCTAATGGACATTGGCTCTAATCCTTATGTAACTGCTCAACAAAGAAGTGCGGCAATTGAGGAGTATATTACTTCAAGGGAGGCGGGTCAGTCATCTGGTACTGCTGTAAGTGAGTACATCAATCTGAACCAGAGTCATGATAATAGCGTCCAGACAGATCAGCTCAACAATACAGAAGAACAGGAGCGGACTGTAGGTACGGTTACCCTTGTGCAAGAAGTGTTGCCTACGCCTAGAGGAACAAGTTTCCAGGAAATGCAGCAAAGCCACTTGGAGCAACCCCCGCCTCAACATATGGAGATATTACCTACCCCACCTGAGCAAGGTACAAAGAGGAAGACTCCAGATGATCCTCATTCTCAACATACTTCATCATCAGCGAAAAGACAAGAGACTGAACATCCTGATTATGGTTTGATGGTTCACCTTAAACCATCACAGGCGCCATGAGGATCTTACACTGGAATTGTCAAGGTTTGAGAAGCCCCTTGACAATTCCCCACTTAAAGGACATCAAAAAGTCCTATAATCCAGAAGTAATGCTTCTCGTAGAAACTAAGAATGTAGATATTTTGGTACAAGATTTAGCTAGGGATTTAGGTTATAAGAATTTTTTTGTAATCCCAGCTAATGGTAGTAGCGGCGGTGCGGCTTTCTTTTGGAATGATGGGGTTGGGCTTAGTTTTTTGGGTAACCCCTCTCTGTATAATACTGACATGTGTGTACAAGAAGGCACCAATACTTTTTGGTTGTCTTATATCTATGGAAACCCAGTTGTAAAGTATCGTAATCGCCAATGGCACAGTATTATATCTTTTAAAAATGCAGGCTATCTGGAGAATAAACCGAGGCTGATGTTAGGTGATTTCAATGATATAAAGACAAGACATGAGAAGCAGGGTGGTTTAACTCGGTCAGTTACTTCTTTATCTCCTTTTAATAGAATGCTTTCTACCCTTGGTCTTCATGACATTAAAACCATTGGTGGAAATTTCACTTGGATTGGCAAAAGGTCAAAGTACTCGATTATGTCTAGAATTGATAGAGCAGTAGCTAATAGTGATTGGCTTGAAATGTATCCAACAGCTACTGTGACCCTTTTGCCTTGGATAGGATCTGATCACAGGCCTTTGCTTCTTAACACTGAAGGTACGAAATGGAAGAAGGTCAGCCTCTTCAGATATGACATGAGATGGAGACTACTGCCTGACTTCAATCAAGTCATTGAGCAAGCCTGGAATCAAGACTGTGCCAACGTCACATATGGAGACATTCATGCTATCATCAACAAATGTCGCAAAGCTTTGTCAATCTGGAGGAGCAAGAAGAACACTAATTCACAGAAGGTGATTGAACAACTAAAGATGGACATTCAAAAAGCCTATGAAGCTCCTGCTATTGATTATGTTCATCTCCAAACGCTGAAGGCTCAACTTCAATTACAGTACAGGTTAGAAGAGGAGTATTGGAGAACTAAAAGCAGAATTCTCTGGTTACAAGCAGGCGACAAGAACACGAAGTTTTTTCACGCCAAAACAAAACAGAGACGAAGCTACAATAGAATCCTTCACCTCCACGATGAAGCAGGGAAGCATTACTCCACTGTCAAAGATATCCATTCTCATATCCTCACTTATTTCAGAAATTTATATACAAGAAAAAGAATTATTATAGATCCCCACCTCATGAATGGTATACCTCTGACAGTTACAGAAGATATCAACAAAAGTCTTACCAGACCAGTAACAGAGAAGGAGATAAAAGATGCGGTCTTTGCTATGAATCCCGAGAAAACACCAGGTCCTGATGGCATGACGGCAGCTTTCTACAGACAGCATTGGGAAGTCATCAAACCAGGTGTTCTCTCATACATTAATCTTTTCTTTGAGCAATCCTATCTTGACCCTAGAATTAATGAGACCCATATATGCCTAATACCTAAAATTGAAAATCCCATCACTATCAAGGATTATAGACCCATCAGCCTAGCCAATGTAGCTTATAAAATCATCTCCAAAATATTAGCTGAAAGGTTGAAACCCTGGCTTCACAATATCATCACTGAAAACCAATCAGCTTTTATTCCAGGTCGTCTTATTACAGATAATGTTCTCATAAGCCATGAACTTATGCATTCCCTCCACACAAAAAACTTAAAAAATAAGTTTATGGCTCTTAAGCTTGATATTGCAAAAGCTTTTGATAAGGTTGAGTGGTCCTTTATTGATTTGGTGATGGAGAAAATGGGTTTCTGCAGACAATGGAGAGATTGGATTATGAAGTGCATCTCAACGGTCTCATACTCAGTTTTAATCAATGGAGAGCCATCTAGGACCATCAAGCCCCAACGAGGACTGCGCCAAGGTGATCCTATTTCTCCGTATCTATACATCATCTGCACTGAAGGCTTATCACGTTTAATCAAACAGAACATTCAGGAGAAGAAGATTCATGGGTTTCAAGCTTCAAGAAGTGGCCCTCCTATCTCGCATCTTCTCTTTGCGGACGATTCTCTCCTTTTCTGTAAAGCAACAGAAGAAGAAGCCATTAACATCTCTAAAATCCTCAAGACTTACCAAAAGGCTTCGGGTCAGGAAGTCAACTATAACAAATCGGCTATATCCTTTGGAAAAGGTACTCCTCAGAACCTTCAGGAAAGAATTGTTAATCATCTTGGTATAACAAAAATAGGAGGTTTTGGTCGATATTTAGGCTTGCCTGAATATGTTGGTAGAAATAGGAAAGAGGTTTTCCAATATATAGTCTAAAGGATTGAAAATAAATTAGAAAATTGGTACTCCAAATTCCTATCCCCAGCTGGTAAAGAAGTGTTGCTGAAAGCAGTGATCACTGCTCTCCCTGCTTACACAATGTCTTGTTTCCTGTTACCTAAAGTTCTTATACAGGAAATCACCAAAGCTATGAGGCGCTTCTGGTGGTCGGCCAATAAAGACAAGCATTCAATATCATGGATTGCATGGGACAAAATCACTGCTTCAAAGAAGGAAGGAGGTCTCGGTATTAGGGATATGATGGCTTTTAATAAAGCCTTGCTAGCTAAACAAGTCTGGCGCCTAATTACACAACCTTCTTCATTGCTAGCAAGGGTTTATAAAGCTAAGTACTATCGGAAAACGAACATATTGGACTCCAGGAGTTATCAAACCTCAAGCTTTGCCTGGAGAAGTCTAGTTCA
Organism: Brassica napus; assembly: GCF_020379485.1. NCBI lineage: Eukaryota > Viridiplantae > Streptophyta > Magnoliopsida > Brassicales > Brassicaceae > Brassica > Brassica napus. The sequence continues at coordinate 22,078,669 of NC_063438.1, read as the reverse complement.
GACCTTTCCTCTAATTACACGAGGGCTGAAATGGATCATAGGAGACGGTCAGAGGACTAGAGTTTGGTTTGATAATTGGCTTCCTGGTCCGCATAATGTTGCTCCTGTTGGTCCTGCTTCCTCTATTTTACCAAATCTGTTGGTCAAGGATCTTCTTGCTCCTTGTCTCACACGCTGGGACATTTCTAAGCTTCGGGCTTTGTTCCATCCTGAATATATCCCTAAAATTTTGAGTATTCGCTTGTCAATTACAGGGGCACATGATACTGCATACTGGATGTATAGCAAGACTGGAGCATATACCGTTAAAACGGGCTATCACATTCAGAAAGCTATTGACAAGGAGAATGCTCATAATCAGGTTCCTTCTGATCCTGTAATAGCTCAGCGTGATAAATATTTGTATAATTTATGGAATCTGAAAATTCCTCCAAAGATAAAACTCTTCTGGTGGAAGTGTATCCATAATGGTCTTCCTGTTGCAGAAAATCTTAATATCAGAGGCTGTAGAGTTTATAGGTACTGTCAACTATGTGGGGAGGAAGTAGAAACGGTGAAACATATGCTTTTTGGCTGTAGAGTTGCTAGAGAAGCTTGGAAACTATCACTGTTGAATACTTGTCCCCAATTTGATCATCTGAATACAACTCTTAGTCTCTTGCAGGAACTGATGGAACGTATGCAACAAGGCATAACTGATACACTTCCTTTCTACCTTGGGTGGAGATTATGGAAGATGTGCAACAAGCTTGTCTATGAGAACAAAAGAGATCACATTACTCAAGTTATCCATGCAGCGATAATGGATAAACAACTGTGGGAAGAGGCGCAAAATCATAACTCAGTCAATAATCCACAACATTCAACTGCAACACAATCTCAGATTGCCTTCCCTCTGAGTTCGTTTCTCCATTCTCTTCCCCAACGTATAGACCATTTCTGTATTGTAGATGCATCCTGGAAGTCACCAGAAGATCAAGCTGGTATAGGGTGGTCCTTAACAAGCATAGAAGGCACTCCTAGATTTCAAGGAAGCTCTGCAATCGAGCCTACCTCATCATCATTGGTGGCAGAAGCAATGGCCATGCTGCTAGCGGTTCAACAAGCGCAAACACTCAGGTACGATAATGTTACTTTCATAGGGAACTGTGGGAAGCTATTCAAATGCTTAAGAATGGAAGCTATGGATGGGAGAATGCATGCAACTTACATAAACGAGGCAACTTCCATAGTTAAAGATATAGTAAGCATTGCTAAGCAAAATAGCTTTTCTTTTCTTCATGTTCCTAGACACCTTGTTGTAACTGCTGATCAGTTGGCGAAAAAAGCCAGGTGGAATAAACAACAATATGTAATCACCTGGTACTAGCAATGGGCATTGTACAATCCTCATTTCTTATGAAATAAAAATGTTGACAAAAAAAAATAAAATAAAAAATAAAATAAAAATACCAAGTGAGATTTTTGTATTGCTTGGGGCTGTTAAATCCTAAACCATTCTAAAGCAAAAAGATGTTTTCGATCGCAACTTCTTCGTCTTCCCAACTCTTCAATTTTCAAAATTCTCCGAAATCCTTTATCCCCGTCATGTCAGCGGCGTCTGGGTTCAAAACCCTGACGGAGAATTTCACTGTGAAGGTTCGTAAAGCAGAGAACCGCGAACTGAACGTCCCCCTGCTCTCCCCCTTCACCATCGCTTCGTCGCGCCTCGATTCCGTCGGAAACGTCGCGATTCGGATCGAGCTCAGCGGCGGATGCGTCGGCTGGGGAGAAGCTCCGATTTTACCCTCGGTGACGGCGGAGGATCAGCTCACGGCCATGGTTAAATCCCGGGAAGCTTGCGAGCTTCTCAAAGAGTTGCCGGAGATGAAGCTAGGTCACGTTCTTGAGGAGATCGGCGGGATTCTCCCTGGGCATCGATTTGCTTCTGTAAAGTCTCAAGCTTTTTAGTTCTTAGCTTGTTTTTGCTTAAAGCGTTTAACTTTCATTGTAAATGTATTTGATGAAGAGAATGTTGTTTAATGGATGTGAAAGGTAAGAGCGGGGGTGGAGATGGCTATGATTGATGCTGCTGCTAAGAGCGTTGGAGTTCCCTTGTGGAAACTCTTTGGTGGTGCTTCCAATACAATCACCACCGATATTACAGTTTGGTTCTAACTCTTCCTGTGGTACATACAGTTCCCTTCATTTTCTTGTGTTTGTTTCATGATGGAACTGTAAAGGAACATTATTCAAGTATAGTTTCTCATAGATGTGGATTTGAATGATCTTTCTATGTTCAGATTCCGATAGTTTCTCCAGCTGAAGCTTCATACTTGGCTGCAAAGTACAGAGAAGAAGGGTTTAAAACCTTGAAGCTCAAGGTTGGGAAGAACCTTAGGGCTGATATAGAAGTTCTCCAGGCTATACGTGAAATCCATCCTACTTGTTCCTTCATTTTGGATGCAAATGAGGGTTATAACACAGAGGAAGCTGTTGAAGTTCTCCAAAAGCTTCATGGTAAACATAACTTTTTAATCATTTGCTGGTCTTCAGATATCCTGAAGTTGTTGTGATTGTTTTTTCTAGAAATGAAGGTTACACCGGTTCTCTTTGAACAACCCGTCCACAGAGACAACTGGGAAGGTCTCAGGCATGTGACTCGAGTTGCAAAGGACAGATTTGGAGTCTCGGTTGCAGCTGACGAGAGTTGTAGAGACTTGACTGATCTCAAGAAAATCATAAAAGATGATGTGGTAGATGTTGTTAACATCAAACTCGCCAAATCCGGTGTCCTCGAGGCCCTTGAGGTAATTGAATTGGCTAGATCGTCTGGAATTGGGCTTATGATAGGGGGAATGGTGGAGACTAGACTAGCAATGGGGTTCTCCGGTCACCTTGCTGCTGGCATTGGATGTTTCAGGTGCTGAATATGTAAAAGAACTCGTTTCTTGATAATCTGAATGTCAAGATTCTAACAATGTTAGACGTGATGCGCAGATTCATCGACTTGGACACTCCACTTCTTCTAGCTAGTGATCCCGTTCAAGGTGGCTACAAAGGTATCACTCTTTGTTTTCTTCATATTGCATCTTGTCCTGTTAAAAGTATGATTGGCTTGTAGCCCCATCTTCTGTTCAAACATAACTACTAATGAACTCGTTATGTGAAACGCTAACCATCGATTAAGATTCAAAGTCTAATGAGGGTGGTTTTTGTTGGCAGCACTGGGTGCTGTCTATGAGTTTACTGATGAAGGCGGTCACGGAGGATATCTTCACTGAATGCACTTGCTTTGTGAGGAGTCTACTAGAGTCCTTGTTTATGTAGTTCATAGTGAACCAACCTCAAGTTTGATGTTAGTTTTTGTGCTTAAGAAAAGCATTACACCTTGCCCTAAATTTCCAGTTTTCGTTAAATAAGTGAATGTAACTTGCAAGTTTTGTAACATGTGTTCCAAATAAATGTAAGACATTCATCACATTAAGATTGGTTTGTTTCTGAAACACTCGCAACAAGCAGTCAAATTCACAAGTGAATAGCTTATAGGTCATATAACTCAACAGAAGTCGTACTTGTTTTGGGGTATTACATTTTCAGAGTTATTCATTGTTTGTTGTCAACGACTTGCATAGTGTATTGAAGTCTCTCTTTTTAGTCAACAGTTTATTGTAGTCACTTACTAAAATCATTATTTATGTAAATAGAAATTAACAAAACAGCTTATTGTAATTGGAAATCAAAGAGTGAAATTTTTCAAGAGCGGAAAAGTCAAAATGAAATGCTTTTCTAGCGGAGAAAAAAAGAAGAAGACGAGTGTACAGTGGTAGTAGGTGTGGTGGTGGTGACCGGTGAGGCGTGGAAATCTTAGTAGATGTATAAATCTGATAAAGGTCCAATTTACATAATTGTATAATTTTTTTAAGTTTTAATATGAAATTTTTGGAAGTAGATAAATCTACAAAATTTTCCTGAATTTTTTTTGATAAATTGTTTTTTCTTCTACAAAATAACCACGATAAGCTACAAGAAATACAAATGATTCAAAATACTTTTTATCATCTTTGATCTCCAACAAGCATTAAGATCGGATTATATAATATATTTTCAAATAAGAGGAGCAATAATAACAATACAAATCGTGACAATACTCACTAGGCGTGAGAATCTTAAAGTTCATATCACGATCAATGCTTTGGACCCACACTTTCTATTTCTCAATAATAAAAAAAAACGTCGTAACATCAAAATTCAAAGTCGAAGACACATGTTTGTATGATATACGCTCATGTTTCTTCTTTTCTTGCTAGATTAGTGATCTTTCTCCAACGAATGTACACGTTTAGCTATTCATCTTCTAGTTATGTTTATGTAAACCTTAATGAAATTGACAAAATCTTGTTACCAATGAATATTGAACAACTAATATTTCCATTAAAAGTACTACACAAAAGAGAGTAGGATATGTTCATTAGTTTACTACAAGTAGCGCCAAAAGAAAAAAAAAACTACAAAAGACGAAGTTTCAATGAGTGATTGTGGCAATGATTATCCCCAAACGCACGCTTAGATCTTCTCAAGATATCATCATTTTGTATAGAAAACTAATTGATTATTGTTCTTGTTAACATATTGAATTAGTTATGTTCATATATACATATACAAATGCATTTCTCCATCATATTATTATTATCACAGTGTGTGTGGTTGATAGAAGTAATAATGACGGTAAAGGGAGCCGGCAACATATATTGGGACGACACAAGTACCATCACCGAAAGTCCTCTTCGCCTCCCAAGTCCACGCTTCGACCCCACTTTTCATTTGTTTTATCTTAGATTTTTTTGTTCGGTTAACCTAACACGTTATGGTGCTATAGGTATAGTAAGTTACGATCCTATATCGTATTTCATGTGTGTTTGATAATGAAAACATCGTTATACTTATAGAGAATTCGTATTAGACAGTTGTTTTTCTTTGGTTGACAATCTACATATAGAGATAGAGTTAGCTAGAGATTTAGATATATATATTTAATAACTTAGTATACGTATTAAGTGGTGATTTATAAGTTTCTAAGTGCCTTTTTCCCCACTTTTGGTGCTACTTTTCCACTTAGAAATAAAAAGAGGCACATATAAGTCGAAGAACCCCCAAGAAAAGTATTATTTGAAATTTGTATACTTTTCCCTAATTTTGGCCATTAATCTTTGATTGTTTAATGTTCTTTAAGTCAACTGAGTAGCCAAAAACAACAAACCAATTTCGCCTATGCTCTTTTATATATAGATATCAATCTTCAAAATGTTGTAGCTCAGTATTTAGGATTTATAACTCGCATTCAAACTGGCTTGAATGATAACAATATTTTCAAAACTAGTAACTAAAGAATCTATTCGCCTGAAACATATATAGATATATAACACAACACGTTAGAACCTTAAAATTCTGATATTAAGTTTTTGATCAACCACTTGACTACAGAAACTACTAGATTATACAATTATATTGCTAAACTAAAATGATAAGACGCCGCACTATAAACAAGCGCACTAACAGATTAATATTTTGAATATTATTTTCAATCCATAATTCTTCATCAAAGTCTATACATAAAATACTAACAAATTAAAAGAATGTAAGAAAAGAGCTTCACTTTGCATCTCTATAAATAGGAAGAGGTGCACATATCAAAAACCACAAATACTAGAACACACTTCCATAAACTCTCAGAACAAACAAAAGAAGAAAAATGGTGATGATCAAGGCTTCATGGGTGTCCCTTTTCGCCATCGCGGCGGTTCTCCTAGTGATTCTAGCCCCGGCGGCAGAAGCAGTGACGTGCTCGCCAATGCAGCTAAGCCCATGTGCGCAGGCGATAACGTCGTCTTCTCCACCGTCAGCGTTGTGCTGCGCGAAGCTGAAGGAGCAGAAGCCATGCTTATGTGGGTACATGAGAAACCCTAGCCTCCGTCGCTTCGTCAGCTCTCCCAACGCTCGTAAAGTCTCTAACCGCTGCAAGCTCCCCATCCCAAGGTGTTGAATACTCAAAGAGCTAAACAGCGTTTGCTATCTGCGATCATCCTATACGTGTTTCAATCCTACTTTTGGTGTGTGTGTCTAAGTAGTAGTTTAAGCAAGTGTTACCCTTGAGAATAACAATGTGTGATGATGCTTGTATGCATCTTATTTCAACTTTTGTTTTTGCTGTCTTTTTCTGGTTTATTATCAATGTAGAGACGTGTAATCAATCATTGAGATGGTATGATATAAGAAAAAAATATTTTCATAAACACACAAAAAGAATAAGATTATGGGTACATGAAAATCACACCATCTCGTTTGGTCAGAGACGCAAACTCCAACTAGTATCATCATAAGAGCAAATCTGGGACTTCGACTGGTTTTGTTACACTTGCTTCTTTGCCTCTTTGCCGTCGTGAACTACGCTTACTACTTCTCTCACCATTTTTCTTATTCTTCTTCTCTCTTCTTGAGCTCTGTTCGATGTTCTCTGTATCAACATTCATCTCGTGGTTCTCTTTTACTCTTTCCTTCTCCTTCTCCTTGCCTTTCCCTTTCCCCATAAGAGCGGTTTGGATGGCACGTGACAAAGACTCATCGTTACTACTACTAGCGTCTGGCTTTCTCTTTGGTTCATCTCCTTCATCCAGTTTCACCACTACAGGTCTTGGTTTTGATATCTTTTTCTTGGGTTTAAACGAGTCCACAGATATCTCATTCGCTGGTGGGTATTCGTTTGACGTGTTGTTATCGTTGCCTTCTCTGTCGTTGTGGTCTTCGCTTTTCTGAGAGGAGAGATAGTACAGTCCATGGCGCTTTCTGTGTTCTGCGAGTAAGGATGAAGATTCAAGTGGAGGAGGTAAAGACGATGAGGCTTCTTCTTGATCTCTGATTCTGAGTTTGGCGACAGAGAAGCTGACTTTGTCTGAGGAGTAATCTGATTCCGCCATTGGTTCGAGAACTTCTCTGCAAATCTCTTGTAGACCTTCAAGATTCTCATTCAGCTCTAACCCTTCTGGTAGAGGAACTTTTTCTTGTGCAGTTGAAGAAACAGGGCCAAGCTCTTCTGAGAAGACATCTTCCATGAATGCTATAGCTCTATGAGCTTCTGTTTCACTGTTTTGTGAGGTTGCTTTCTCAGCTATTTCATGCTTTATCATACCAATGAATCCTAGAACGTTCTTAGCTCTCTCTTGCACTTCCACGTCTATGGTTCCGGATAACGAGCACAATCCCAACTCAATCATATTCACCAGACTCGATATGGAGTTGTATGTGAAACCATTCACCACTGAATGACCAGAGCTAGTAGACTCCTGAGCCAAGGGCGGGGAAGTGGGCTCCTGGGCTGAGAAGTATGCCCCGAGACTGAAGACAAGAACTTTGAAAGCTGAATGTATGTAGATTGCTCTAATTGAATCTGGTAAGAGACAAGTACGTGGCTGCAGGAGCGCCTCTGCAATCTCATAAGGGGACTTAGAGAACTCGACGTATTCCCCTGAAGCCCAAGCAGCTGCTGACAATATCGGGTGCAAGAACTGATTACCAAGCAATGCAGGATCAATAAGCAGGGCTCTAGAAACCCGAACCAGCTCCAGTCTAGCATCTTTGACCCTCGTACCGATATCAATCAACTGATGCTCAATTTCTTTCCCTCTTTGACAATGTGGGACTCTAGCCATCTCACCGAGAAGAGACACGTACCAATCGAAGTCAACTATGATCTCATACGAGTCCCTCGAGCATGCCACTAGAATGGAACCAATAATCTCGTTGCAGAACAAAGGGTCAGACTTTAGCGCATAGTTCATCAGAATCCGGGATATCTCAGTCACGTTATCTTCATTCACCATAGCCATTAAAAGATGCAACGCCTCGAGTTTAACATTTGGATCCTCATCGCTCATAGCCTTCACAACAGCTTCTTTGTTCTCCAAAACAGCCCACAAATGCTTTCCAGCAACAATCGACAACGCATGAAGACCGAGATACTTGAGATTCGGATCATCATCCACAAGAAACTCCCTAATCTTAGCAACCGCGAGCTTCAAAGCTGTTTCCTGATCGCTCAAGCTACTAAACACAGTTCTAATACACTCAAACAACAAAGACTTCCCCACATTCTGTTTCCTCATATGCTCACAGACCGGATCAGCCACCTTCTTAGCCAACCTAGGCTCAATAGAAGCCAATTTAGCAAATATCTTAAGAACCTTAATCAGAACCCAATTGTTCCTCGAATCTACAAGAATCTTGTAAAACTCAGGAGCTAAGGGAAGATAAGATCTTGGATCCTTTGCTGTGAGTTCACAGAACACTCCAACCACAGCTGATAGAAGCTGAGGATCAGAGCTCTCAAGATTCTCAACGAGACGCTTGAAACATACCTTAACAGCGTCAGGATACTTATCGAAAACTCTCAAAACCACACCTATAGCTTTCTTCCTAACCAAAGCCTTACTACTACCTAACAGCGTAAACACCTCAGAGGTCAAATCCCTAGCTAGATCATCAGTCCCAATCCTAGCCAAACATTCAAGAGCGAGACTCACCTCGTGCTCGTTCGAACTATTCAGATCCTTCCTGAGCTGGTTCGTGATCAGAAGCATAACCGGCGTCTGATCGCTGAACGACTGAGCAATCGCGTGGTAACCGATCCTCTTGTGCGCGAATCGAGATGAGGAAACGACCTCCACGGCGTGGAACGCCGCCCAGGCCATGTCGACGCCGTGGAGCGCGGCGAGGTAGGAGAGTTTCTGGAGGGCGACGGATTTGGTGGAGAGATCCGTCAGCTTGATCTCGCGGCGGATTTCTTCTAGGGATCTGGAGATGAAGGTGGATTCTCCGAGGCGTAGGCCTTTGATCAGATCCTCGAGGCTGCGCTGGAACAAGCTGTCCATGAGGGAGTTTGAAGACGCCATTGGAGAGAATGGGAACGAATCGGGATGATGTGATAGTTGGGGGTTTATGATTGGGATCTGAAACGTGGCATGATCGGAGATAGTTTCGCGGAGCGATATCGGAGATCAGATTCGCGAGGGTTTTTCAAGGCGATGGTCGCGATTTTCAGAATCCTGGATCCTCCTGTGAGAATCGAACGGAACGGAGGAGGAAGGAGAAAGCTATTATGGGTTTTTTGGAATTATGGCCCAATCTGCTTTCACTTGAAATAAATGGGCCTAAAGAATAATAAAACGATCCATTAGTGGGTTAGAAATAAATGGACGTAAAGAAGACTTGTGTTATTTTATACTCGATATCTTTTGAAAAAGAAATAGAATATTATCAAATTATATTATACTTTTAAAACTAAAAAAATAAATAAAAAATAGTAGTAATTACAAAAAAAAAGAATATTTTAACCGTCGTTAGTAAACTTTAAATCATAATCTCTAAACCATAAATCCTAAATCTTAAACTCTTGGCTAAACCTTAATTCTTTGGATATCTTACTCTAAATTAAAAACACTAAACACTAAAACACTCAAGGATTTAGAGTTTATGATTTAAAGTTTAGGATTTAGTATTTTTGATTTAAAGTTTAGTATTTATCCAAGAGTTTAAGGTTTACCCAAGGGTTTAGAGTTTAAGATTTAAGGTTAGGTTTAGTGTTTTGCTTGACGTTAAAAATATTTAAAAAAAATTGTAACTATTATTTTTTATTTTTTTACTTTTTTGTTTTAAAAACATAATATAACTCGATAATATTTTGTTTTCTTTTTAAAAAAATATCAAATTTGAAATAATAAAATCTTATTGGTTGGTGAACATAATGGTGAACTCAGAAATAACTACAGTAAATGGTTTTATTCAAGTATGACCGCGGTTTTTTCTGGAGTCTGTCCCTCCAACCAGTACATTTTATCCTAATTTGATCGGATTTTGTGTTGACGATCTCAAAGCTCTTAATTCTACTGCTCTCTAAAAGGGGACATTATGGATAAGATCATGGTATGAAAATTGACTGTACCCCAAATCTGTTCAAAATAGACATAGATCCTACTTCCACTCAATAATTGATTCCTTCCTATCTAAAGAATGGTAAAACAATAAATTAGTAGGTTTCAAATTGGATGAAAAAAATAGCATAAATCTTTACAAGTTCGTGTAACATACCTCTAGTATTTATCTATTTTTAACCTAAGATCCTGAAACTCACATCGTGGAAAAAAACCAAACCTCATCAAACATAAAGGAGACACGATTTTGACTATATCTTCTAATATATGCATTATATGATAATTCTACGTACGTTAGATATAATATTTCATGCGTTTGACATTTGGCAGTAAACTTACACATCAACTTTATTTTCTATTTGTTTTTAGTTCATAAATAAATCAAAGTTTTAAAATAGAAGCTTAGCTCGACCTAACCAATTAAGTAACTATCACACCTTTACAAGAATATCACGCTGATTGCTGGCTCTATACATATTCTAAACCTTAGAATATTTCCTGATCTTTAATCACAAATTTTACTAATATTTTCTTTAACATGAGGTATATTCTTAAACCCACCATTAATCATGTCCCTCTTCTTGTAAACAATATATCTTTTTAACATAATAAAAATAAACTAACTGAAAAAGAAACAACAATACACAATCATCATGAAATAACGTAGATGAGAATTGATAGAGCCTCTCGTTTTCATGGACCTATTAATGTTTTGTCGTTTTCAACAAGGCTAAAACTAAAGCTGAAGTTGAAGTGCGATTTGAAAAGATTTTTTTGTTTATTTTCTAGTAAAAGAGAGCAAATTGTCCACGCCTCTACCTAGTAAACTTATGGGGACGTGATAAACAAATATTTGTTATATTAGTATAGAGCTTTATAATAGTGGATCTTGATTTTTTAACCAGTCATTCGAAATTGTTACCTCTAATTTTACCAAATAGTTGTCACTTTAGTAATTTAAGTTTACTAAAGTGTCTCATAATTAATATTCTCCTAATTTAATGGGTCGAAATAATGTTTATCATTTATCAATAGAAATCAATATATTTTAAGTAAAATTTAAATTTACATTAAAAATTCTACATAATAATTAAAATAAAGATCCTTATAAACACATTACATACCAAAATTATTAAAAATATATAAAACATGAATAAAGTAATTACAAATGAACATTTAACTGCAAGCAAACAACTAACAAGCTAATGAGCTAACGTCCATTTTTTATTTGTCACCACTACAAAAGCATGATGACATCTCGTCACAACTTTGTTTGCGTTTGAAGTTATGTCTAACTCACAGAAATCATAACCACCTTGTTCGCAAAATAGAGTTCATCATGTATGTCTAGCAGTTTGCAAAGAGAAATGATGTGTACATAAAGAAGAGAAATTGGTGTTGCATCGTCGTTCAATTGTTCCACCAGTTTGGGAATGTTTCCAAACACAACAAAGAGTCGGAAACTACATATATTCGTAAACCATGAAACAAAACACGGTGCATGAGACACATAGTTCTATGCAAAAAAACCAACGAATCTTTGTTGAATTTAACATGGAAATAGATGTAAAGAACACTCTCATGGCCTGTAAAATATATGCTTTTCTAGATGTACAAGATCTGTAAATGTTTGTAGATTTTTATATAAACCTATGTAACTATGTTGCTTCAAGTCGATCCACCATTTGAGTCAAAAATATATATATATATATATATATATATATATATAACAGAAATAAACATGGATTTCAATTTGAAAATACTGAAAATATGGCATGTACACTAATGTATGGTTAACGTAGTTTTTGAATGATTATTCCAATATATTGAAACATGAAATTTTCTTTGCTTTGCAACGTTTACGTGTAACACTCTGTCAAAGAAAAAAAACGTTTACGTGTAACGTCATTATTTTGCTTTAAGATATTGTATACATACTTTTAGCGAAATTTTATATGTAAATATCTAAGTAGAGTTCGGACATCTCTCTTGTCGAAATTAAATGTTATTGGACTCTCATCGTATTTTAAAATTCTATCTTACCAAAAGATAATCTCATGTCCATCTAGTAAAAAAAAATTATTTGGATTGTGGTTACTGATAATGCGTGATGCATTGATCTCCACATTAAATGAAATGTCTTGTCTTTGTTAGTGCAATCTGACTATTAAAAACCATTGTGTCTGTGTGTTCAAAGGATAGAAGAAAAGAAAAACAGATATTTCAGCTGACTCGACTTTGTATTTATCTGACTGGAACAAGACACATGACACAATGATGGTGCCGGTACGTCTTGATCTAACATACAAATCAAATAAGTATTGAAGTGTAATTCATAATTACGTTATAAAATAGTTTCTTGACTCTTGAAAACTAGATACATGTCAAATTTTAACATGAAACTTAATATCTATACTTTTCATAAAATCAAACTGGGAAATTAATTTTACAAGTTCAATCGAAATCGAGTTAATATCTATATTATTAAAACTGAAGTACCTTTTAGTACTGTTTGGAAACATGGATAAAACATAAATGAGAATTGTTTGGAAACAAGGATAAAACATAAATGAGAATTGTTTGGAAACATGGATAGTAGATTAATTACTTTCTTTTATTTATACATTTAGTCATTGCATTTATTATAAATTATATATTTCCTTTTTGTATTTTTTATTTATAGATTCTGCCACTATATTTAAAATTAATTTAAATTAATTATTTTTTTTTAAATTAATTAATTACAATGGTTGTTGTTTCTTTATAGTGAAAAAATATATATATATATAGTATATCTTATATAAAAGAATTTTAAATATAGTATTACTTTATTTAGTTTAGTCAAATATAAAAATTTCGAGAGTTCAATTTTTAAGAAAATAAAATATCATAAAATTAATAATAATTCATAGAAAACTAATGCAAAAATTAAATTTTAGGCATGTTTTCCTTAACAGAAAAACAACAGGTCAATATATGAATTATACAATTACATCAAATTACATTAAGTTATAAAAATAATATAATATTATGTACAAATAAAAAAAATTATTATCAAACATCTATATTATAAAATAATATATTTTATTCTCTTTTTTTAACGCTGATTTATTATGATATTACAATTATGATATGAGAAAGATTACATAGACGATTCTACTCTATATATATGTACATTACAAAACATAAAAAATATATATGGAATTTTTTAATCAAACCAGCAGTTTATGATTTTATGTTAAATACAAATTAAATCAAACACCCGCACGGGGGTGCGGATTAAGTTCTAGTATATATTATGACTGTTGCACTAGCTTGTAAAATAAGTTGAGCACTTTCAGTTTTCTAAACAAAGGAGAAAATGAACTAATGCTTCATATTCGAACAAAAAATTTAAGTTAAAATTTCTTAATTGTGTAGACAACTAATAAGCTTATATAGATGCGCATAATAGTAGCACCAGTGTTGTGAGATATGATCGTTCATTATTCCAGGGGTACATATACATATATGTCTTTTGCTTTAAGTCAGCTGGTTCTACTTGGCTAAGCCATGTGCTCATCCAAGGAGCTGATAACGAGACAAGAAAGCTACATTGAACCCTTTCACTATACTTGGTACCTTTGAGGCTAAATTTTTGCCTATCCTAAGGAAAAACAAACAAGTAATAAAGAAAAAGAAAGCTGCAACACAGGATTATGACTTTTCACATCTTGTGAACCCTTTTAGATGTCTAAACTTAAATTGTCAGCTTTTATCAAAAGCGACAAGTAGGAGGAGTTCGTCAAAATTATTGGAGACAAGGTATTGAACACCCTCGGAGTAAATTATTTTCTTTCAAATGATGTTCCTCTTAAAAAAGAATTAATTCAATGAGATTCGACCTTAGAAGGGATCAGTAACTAAATCTTAGATAAACGGTCGTCACCCATTTACTGTAGTGACCAAAAAAATATCAGACACGCAACTATGAAAAAAGTTAAACATACAGCCTTTCTTTGTTACATCTAAGTAAATATAATTTCCCCTGAAAGAAAATGTGATTTAAATATAATTTCCCCTGAAAGCAAATGTGATTTGGTAGTAACAAAAAAAACATATCTAATTCTCAACCAGCAAAATTCATATAAAACAAGTTATCAACAATGATCTTCCACAATGTTTTTCCACAAAATCAAAAGAAAACTAGCACAAACTGTGTTAAAGAAACTGAATAGGAAAGAACTGTATAAATGTGATTTCATTGTTTACAATAAAAGTGAAGATATAATCATGGACGTGTAAGTTTTTTTATTTAGAAGTTGCCTAAACAAAACTTCAGTTAATTAACCTTCCCTTACGTGCATGGAGACTCATCATACCGAGCAATCAATCTTAGATTGCGTTAGATTAAGTAACCTCTCAATATAGCGTCATTGAGCTACTGGATCTGTGATGTCAATTGACAACCCTCGTTTGATGTGACCGAACAAGCGATATCAGACTTGTTAACTACACCACATGCTCTTCCAAAGCATGCACAGATTTGTTTTTTTTTAAGGGAAAAGCATTCACAAATTTATACCTTGCATTCTTATCCTCGGCAAGTAAAGGGTAGATAGCGAAAAATATCGAGGGGCTCTGCATCGTCTTTGTAGGCAGCTAAGAGCAGCATTAACCGGGTATGTAGAAGGGTTTTTAGGAGAGAGGGGACCCACAAAAATGAGGGAACCGAGGAAGAAGGGAGTCAAATGTAGCCAAATAAGAAACGTATGCAGTTGGGTTTTTTTACTGTGCGCGGGCCCCACTGACATGTGACGGCCCGCGATTGATTCTTTTATAATTTTTTTTTTTTTTAAATCGGCCAAAAGAAAAAAAAAAGAAAAATTATAAACCCATTTGGGTATTTGGGTTAATCATGCTCTAAGACAAATATGAAGGATCTATAAAATTCACGCGGAGGCAAGTTAGTTTTTATGGTGAAAAAACAAAGAACCGATATTTTGTTTGCATATATACGTTATATATGGTATACTTGTTCTATATGCATTTAGACTAAATATTTAATTTCTGGATTTTTGTTCTGGGCAATATTTTTATGGAGATTACCACCTATTAGATTAGTGGAAAATTAGATTATATGATAAACCACCACATTTTCGATTATTTGGTAAATCAAACTCGTACAAGATTGAAATGTTGAGATTGTTTTATGATACGATTTAAACGAAAATATATATAGAATGGTGATAAGCGACGGGTATGAGGATGTGTACTCTGAGAGATGTCAATCAAAGTCCCACATTGGATAATTAGACAAGGAGTGTCTAATATATAAAGAGATGTCCAACTCTAATAGTACGAGGCCTTTTGGGATGGAAACCAAAAGTAAAACCATGCGGGCTTGCTAATTAGGCCCAAAGTGGACAATATCGTACTAATCGGATAATATAGAGTTGGACATGGGATTTCACAATCCCAACAATTGGTATCAGAGCGGTTGACGAGAAATCTGCAAGAAGACCAAAATACCCTTCGAGTAGGAATGGGACCCTTCAAGGTGGAAAGGGAGGTTCGGCAGAGATTAGTCAAAAGATCCTGGAATTGTGGGAAGAACATTCTCGACTAAGGGTGTCGAATGTCGAAGATGCGACAAGGCACCGAGATGATTCGCTAGAGGAAAAATGGCACAAGGTGTGTGGTCCTTAGCTTGAGGGGGAGAATGAGAGATGTCAATCAAAGTCCCACATTGGATAATTAGACAAGGAGTGTCTAATATATAAAGAGATGTCCAACTCTAATAGTACGAGGCCTTTTGGGATGGAAACCAAAAGTAAAACCATGCGGGCTTGCTAATTAGGCCCAAAGTGGACAATATCGTACTAATCGGATAATATAGAGTTGGACATGGGATTTCACAATCCCAACATACTCTATCTAAAGGAAAAAGACGAAAACAATAGATAGACATTATCCTTTGACGAGAAAAGGAATTGAGGAAAAAGGATAAATGAAAAGAGAATGATGGATCATAAAAGCCAACCCATTGCATTATACAACACTTGCACGATGATCTATACTATACTAAAAGGGGGATATAAGCCATGGAGAGGGTGTCCACATAGGATAGAAAAATCAACCAATCAGAGAACCCAAAATTGCCATGTCATCTCATTTACTTTTCGTAAAAAATAAAAAAAACAATGCGAAGGTGAGAATTGAACCCGGGTTAGTATGATATGTATATAGGACAGTTACCACTAAGCCATTGAAATATTCTTGGACACATATACAAGAACCACTAAGTATATAATCACAAACTCTTATGTACATTTACAATAATATAAATTCAACTTTCAAGACTCTGATACTTTGTTTTGTAAAAAAAAAAATAAGTAAGTGACTAAGCTAATATATTCTTAGAAAGTGTGAGAACGTTGACAAATATGAAAAAGCATATATTTTTGTTTTCGTGACAAAGTTAAGAATTTTGTAAAAGTAAGTTTAACATATAAATTTTCGTGACAAATATGAAAAAGCATAGGAAACAATTAAAATATACTTCTCTAATGTCTTAATAAAATATTATTTAAGGAGTGTAATAATTAAATATATTAATTCAATAAATTTTGTAATTTATAGACAAAACAATAACACAACAAATTTTGAAACATTTGTTTAACCTATCGATTTTTTTCATGAGAATCTATCCTATACTAAAAGGAAGATATTCTCAATGGAGAGAGTGCCATGTCAGATTTTTTAATCGTCCAATTAAAATGCACTAATCTGCCATGCTATCAACAATATAATCATGCGAAATAATATGGGCTCTTAGTGATTTGATGTGGCCCAATTTTCACGATCTCTCCGACTTTTACACTTTCTCTTTGCCGTCTCAAAGTCTAGAAACCCTACCGTCTATGTGTTTCACCGTTCTGACTCCTTATGTCTCTCCTCCTATATAAAAACCTTTTCCGATCGACCTCCAAGCTCATTCAACAACATCCACAAAACTTCTTCCAGTAAAAGCAAAGTCAGTCGGAAAAATCTCTTGGCAAGTCTCGGGCGGCTCTATTTTTCAACGCCATCACACTAGGCCTCTCGGACTCAGAGTTACGCTTTAGTTTATTTCACTTATGGGAGTCAAGAAACAGGGGCTCCGTATTGGCTTTGAACGGCAGCTCTCTCTTAAACAAGCAGGTATGATCTTTTACTGATTAACCTGACCCTTTACTGTTTTCACAAGTCGCAGAAAAAAGTGTGTATCGGTGGTATATGTTTATCTTCGTGTTTGATTTATAATGCATATAATATAGTGTATAACGTAGTCTTCGATATCCCTGCTGTGAAAGAACTTCCGGGTTTTAGAATACTTGAGGGACTAACTGTGAACTCTCTTCGAGGCGCAAAGGTAAATGGTGGCTTTCTGATTTTGTTTCCCTTCGTGTGACAGAAAAAAATTATATATAGCTGATGTGTATGTCAACATGGTAGATGACAGAGTCAAGGGTTAGAGGGCTTAAAGGAGTCATACGATCTTGCGTTATGTGCTTTTGTGGTGTCTGCAAAGGAATTCAGGTTTGCGATTGGACCTAACTTTTTGCATTTAACTGTAAATAGAAACAAAAAAATTTATCATTTACCTTACTACTCTCACCTAACTTTTTCAAGTAGGTTAAACAACTTTTACCTTAAGTAACATGAAGGTGATTTGCCAACATGAAGACTGCAGACGGCAAGGTTTCCAAGAGTTTATGGGTCTTTAGCATCTTACAATGACCACAAACTAATTTAACACTTGCACATATACAGAAGAAGCTAAGAAAGCAGTGCAGTGTGAGAAATCAAGAAACATTGATCTAGAAGGATTTCGATAATTTTGGTTGGTGACTCAATCTCTTACCTTCTCTCATTGATATTATCATGGTTGCTTTCTTTAGCTGGACTAAGATCATTCAACATCATTGTTTTTTCTTTCCCCAGTTGAAAACTGTAAGTACTATGGATGCTACAGTTAAATTGAACAGCATAAGCAAGGGTTTCAACTCTCAAGACACTCAATTGGAAAGGACTTAGCTGGCAGCATATTTGCATGTGCTTTAATGATCTTTACACGTTCGGCATCGAAAAGCTTTCTCTGTCACTGAAACACTGTGTAAAAGTAAGGAAACAAATACAATCTTTTCTTGGTTTTAATATTTTTGGTTGCTGTGAATTGTAACCTTAGTTCTCTATCTTAGTTACAAGATCTTCACTGAATGCGAGGCATGGAAGACTTTTAATGATGGCTCTACTTTGCTGAAATAGGAATGAGCTTCCAATGAATAAAGGTAAACCATAAGAGATACCCCATTCAAAACCCAATGTGTCAATAGAGAATAGAAGTTCTAATTTTTCTAAGTCAGTTTTTCATTTATCATGCAGGTCGGATTATGTGTTGGTCACAGCAGAGCATGGCCAATAACAAATATGAAGTGAAGGATGACCAGTAACAAATATAAAAGGCCTAATGAACACATTCTTGATTTTATAAAATAGAATTACAATTTTGAAGTGGATAATGAAGGAAGTAATAAACCTTTTTGAAAATAGAATTACCTGTATTTCTTCCTGGGATAAAATCCTATTATGTCCTAAGCCAAAAATATTATTTTTTACAGACCATGTGATGCATGTGGCAGCTTTTACAATTGTAAACTTATCTTTGATAACTCTTTGTTTCTTCGTCGGCTAAAGGGCTTCCCGTTCAGTCCGATATGATTGCCAGACCTGCCCAAGATTAGGAAATAAACATTGGGATTTAGACATCTGACACAGAATATCAAATTTAGATTGTAATATGGAGTTGTGTTAAAAAAAAAAAGATTGTAATATGGACCTACTGATTATTTAGCAATCTATCTATCACTAAATGAAAAGAGATATGAAAGGACAATTAGTGAAGAAAATATGTTTAGGCCATGTCTGGCAATAGTTACCTTGATAACTTGCAAACTTCCTCCGCTTGATAGTACGTGAAAACATACCTACTAATATGCGTTTTTCAACAAGGTGGGGATAAAAGTACACAAATGTTTCCTTGAAAGATCACTAAAACTAAAGAAAGGGGAAAATATAATCTCAAAGGATCAAGTCGAATTGAAAACTCAGAAAGGTACGTAATGTTGGAGAGCGTGCATGTTCGAGGGACATCATAAGGATATAGAGCCACATAGGATCCCAATCGATCCAAGACTCACTAAAGGATATTATTCCCCCAGAAAGTTAGGTTACTCGAATGAAGAAATCGACTTAAGCTTTGGTTTGTTTTTACTGTAAACAAAAAAATAGTATGAAGATAATGTTATTGGAAGTATATGCAAAATTCCCCCAATTGGTATATAAAATTTTATTTTTATAACAGTGTAATAACCTGATTTTGTTTTTTTAAATACTAATTGTAAAACCAACTAATATTTAATAATAAAAGTTAAATAAATTGTGAATATCTATTCAGAATATTTAGATTATCTTTTTACGCCGAGTTAATATTTTAACTATAGCTGGACTGTAAGATTTGTCTTTTTGTTTATAAAAAACAAATAATAAAATAAATAATAATATCTTCATAGAATTTTCAGTGTATTTAACACATAAAACATTTTTAAAAGTTTTTTTAATTAAAGAAATAGGTAATTAAATTAGCTTTACTAATTATAATTGTAAAAAATAGATTATAATCGTAAAAATAGATTATAAAAGATTAAATAAGAGATAAATAAAAACATACACATGATATAATAACACATATAACGAGAACAATACGCGATGTTGAGATAAATGGTATATTTTCATAATAAAATAAATATGTACGCAAAATATTTTTGAGAATAGCTTAGGTTTAATAAATTATTTATTCATTTTACATTGTTCACTATTCCACTTAGGAGAAAACAATAAATTGTGAATTTACTCATTTTAATTTAATTTATTATTTATATTTTTTATAACATATATGTAATATATTATAATGTAAATATATATAATATAATGCTTTTTATATAGATCCGGGCGTAGCCCGGATAAAATCTCTAGTACTTATAATTCCACATAATTAGGAACAAAAACCAACTAAATACTATAAAAATAAAAATTATAAAAATTAGTTAGTATAAACTTTTAAACTATATACTTGCTCTAATGATTCAGCCGTATGATCACGATCATGGGTTGTATGCACTCTGGTAGATGCCTCATTCATGCATTAATTGTAGAAAAAATAAAAACATCTATGACTATGATCATATACTAATATTTAAAGAACACTGTGATTATTCAACCCTTTTTTTAGAACAATTATTCAACTCTTATAGATGCATCTATGACTATGATCCTTTAGGATTTAAAGTAAATTTTAGATGATATATATTATTATAATTTCTCAAGGTTTGTAAAGGTCACCGTACAAAATTACGTGGAATAACGTTGAAATGCATACATACTTTTACTTTGACTAATCTCTTTTTTTATTGTTACTTAAAGTCAAGAACGGCGTGTTGTTAATTTGTTCTACTTATAAAGTAATTAAGTTGTTGTGAAATCGAGGAAAAGAATATTGAATATACATTATTGAAATGGTCCCATAATAAATGTTTGTGTTTTTCTTATATGCTTGAAGAACAAATAAAAGGGAATGTGTTGTGGAGAAGAGAGCGCGAGTGGAACTTGTTGCTACCTAATTGTCGCCACACTTCCCACACGTCCCTCTTGTGTCTTTACTTTTCACCACTTCCTCTCTTTGTAACCCTCTTTTTCACATTCACCAAATCACCATCTTCTGTCAACTTTTTTTAAAAATGTTTACAATATTATTATAATGTTCCCAAAATCAATTCACTAAAATCTAGTAAACCTTAGAGCACATGCAACTCAATTAAAATAAAATGATCAAACCTTTGTATAATTGCACTAATCAATTAAAGCAAAACCGCTAAGCAATAGTTTAATCAGTGGTTGGAGAAGCTATGTGGCTCCTTTAGATTACGAATGGGTGCTCCACAACCATCTCTCTGTCATTCCTCAATATTAAAAACAAGTTTAGAACAAAATACGAATCTTTGTTAACTGGATTAGTACTAATATTCTATAAAACTTCAAAGCAAAGTTCATCTTTTCTTTGGAATTGAAAGCTAAACCTCAAACATTATCAAATTTATTTGATATTATCTTTAATCAAAAAGAGGTCAACACTATCACAATATTTTTAAACAAAGCCTACTCGAATTCCATGTAAGCATCTCGAAGTACCTTTTTTGCCCCTCATCTTCATCATAGATTCATAACATAAAAAAAGTCCTTATTCTCCGAGAACCAGCGTCCCTGTCCCGCGGACCATTAGCGTTCGTAGGTAAGCAGTACGCTCGTACGTGTCGAGAGGCAACCAGTCACGTGCCAACCTGAGTTGGTTACATCAGCATCCAAGCATCCAACGTGGCGATGGTAATGGCCACGTGCTACGAAACCTTGTATAAGAAACACCCACCCAATCCCCAAGCTCCTTTATCCATTATTTAAGTCGTATATAAAAACATTTTCAAAGGTCGTATATTTTAAAATTTTAAACAGTTAAAAGTATTTTTTTTCGATTATAATCCAAAAATTAAAAAAGAAAGCAAAATCAAAATCAAAATCGATATCAGACAACACCTCGACCTTTCTTTCTCCTTCCCATCGTCTCCGTTGAATACAACCACACATAATCCACGAGCTCAGATTTCAAAAAATCGACGGTTGTAGAAGACGGAAGTAGAATCGAGTGGCGGAGATTTCTTTCACGGACACGAAATGGCGACGCCGTTGCCGGACTTTGAGGCGGCGAGAGGTGGCGGAGGAGGAGTAGCGTCTTCATCAACCACGGTGCTTACGAGCAGCGTACCTTCTTCTGCGGCGAGTACGTTCACGGAGGACGCGGAGGAGATTTCTCCGATCCTGATTTTCCTATTCTTTCACAAGGCGGTATGCAGTGAGCTCGAATCGCTTCATAGGCTGGCGCTTGAGTTTGCTACAGGTCACCATGTTGATCTCCGTCTCCTCCGTGAACGGTATCGGTTCCTTAGATCCATCTATAAGCATCACTGCAATGCCGAGGACGAGGTAATGCCAAAAAGCTGGCTCTCTTCTCTCTGTGGAAACATTCGAAAATCACAATTTGTAAAGCGTCTTTGCTTTGATTTTTACATTTCTTGATTCTGATTAGTGCTTTGAAGATTTGGAATCTGTTGGAGCGTATGTGTGTTATGAGGAGAAGCTCTTGACGGTTGTATATATATATATCTGTGGATGCAGGTGATCTTTTCAGCTCTTGACATACGCGTGAAGAACGTAGCGCAGACGTATTCTCTTGAGCACCAAGGTGAAGGCACCCTCTTCGATCATCTTTTTGAGCTGCTGAATTCCGCCACGGAGATTGATGAGAGTTATCGGAGGGAGTTGGCTAGCAGTACTGGAGCACTTAAGACATCTGTTAGCCAGCACTTGGCTAAAGAACAGAAACAGGTTACGTTTTATTATTCACAGAGCAAGTTCTTAGGATTACGCATTGGCCTGTATCAAAAAGTGTTTCTTTTTGCTTGCTGACAGGTGTTCCCGTTACTTATTGAGAAATTTAAGCACGAGGAGCAAGCTTACATAGTCTGGAGGTTTCTCTGCAGCATTCCTGTGAATATGCTTGCCGTGTTTCTTCCGTGGCTGGCTTCCTCTATTTCAATAGATGAAAGCAAGGAGATGCAGATGTGCTTGAGCAAGATAGTTCCTGGCGAAAAGCTCCTTCAGCAGGTAAGTTTTGATATGAGATCCGACTTTAAAAGTTGAAATGACTTTTGGAGTTGTTGTTTGATATTTTTTCTCTGATGAAGGTTATTTTCACCTGGTTGGGAGGGAAAAGCGATACTATGGCTTCGCGTGGTGTAGAGGATTCTTCGTTCCAGTGTTGTCTAGATTCTTCTAGCAGCATGCTTCCGTGCAAAACTAGTAGAGCACAGTGCCCATGTGAGGGATCCAAGGCCGGGAAGAGAAAGTACCCGGAGCTTACTGAGTATGAAGCTCCTGATGCTCCTATGCACCCAATTGATGAGATAAAAATTTGGCACAAGTCAATCAACAAGGAGATGAAGGAAATAGCTGATGAGGCTAGGAAAATTCAGCTGTCTGGAGATTTTTCGGATTTATCTGCATTTGATGAACGCTTGCAGTATATTGCTGAAGTATGCATCTTTCACAGGTATTTATTGTATGTGAATCTTGCTCATCTTTCCTATTTTCATGCTTAACCACGTTTCTGCATGAGATCGTTATGATTCTAAATGGAGTTCTCTTAAATTTTCTGAGATGGTACACTATTATTTTGTCGTTGCAGTCTTGCAGAGGACAAGATCATATTTCCAGCAGTAGATGGGGAGTTTTCATTTTCCGAGGAGCACGATGAAGAAGAAAACCAGTTTAACGAGTTCCGGTGCTTAATTGAAAAAATCAAAAGTGCTGGAGCCTCTTCTACTTCTGCTGCTGAATTTTACACCAAGCTGTGCTCACATGCGGATCAAATAATGGAAACTATTCAAAGGCACTTCCACAACGAGGAAATTCAGGTGGACTTTTCCCCTAAGTGTTGTGACATATACTCTTGTTAACAATTGTTAACAAGTGAAACTATGAAAGTTCGGCATAAGATCAGTTGGCTATGAAGATCCAAGATGCCAATTTAGGATGTCAGCTAACTTCACAATATTTGCAGGTGCTGCCCCTTGCACGAAAGAACTTCAGCTTTAAAAGACAACAAGAGATTCTCTACCAAAGCCTGTGCATAATGCCCTTAAGATTAATTGAACGTGTTTTGCCATGGTTGACTGCATCGTTAACAGAAGATGAAGCAAAGAATTTTCTGAAGAATTTGCAAGCTGGAGGTACGGTCTTCTCTTTTCATTCTTGACTAAACTTCACCTTTTAAAAAAAATTATTAGCGACTTACAATCTTGTACGATTACATGTTTTTGTTGTGGGCTCAGCACCTAAATCGGATGCTGCTCTCGTTACTCTTTTCTCTGGTTGGGCATGCAAAGGACGCAAAGCGGGGGAATGCTTGTCTCCAAAGGCGAATGGTTCATGCCCTGCTAAAACACTAAGCAACATTGAAGAAGTCTACCTTCAGTCATGTAATGCTTGTGTGTCTTTGCCATGCCCGAGTAGGAGTATAAAAGCGTGTTGCCAGCATCAGGATAAAAGGCCAGCTAAGCGAACTGTTGTGTCGTCTTGTGGACAAAATGCCACCCCTCACTCTTCAGAAGTCGCAAATGGAAATGGCAGGTCATGCTGTGTTCCGGATCTCGGAGTTAACAGTGATTGTCTGGGACTTGGTTCCCTTCCAGCAGCTAAATCTATGAGATCTTCTTCGCTAAACTCTGCTGCGCCCGCTCTTAATTCTAGCCTCTTTGGTTGGGAAATGGATAGCAACAGCTTTGATACTGGACATGCCGAGCGGCCAGTTGCTACAATATTCAAGTTTCACAAGGCCATAAGCAAAGATCTGGAGTTTCTTGATGTAGAATCTGGAAAGCTCATTGATTGCGATGAAACGTTTATTCGTCAGTTCATAGGTCGATTTCACCTACTCTGGGGTTTCTACAAGGCTCATAGTAATGCAGAAGATGATATCCTCTTTCCAGCTTTGGAGTCGAAGGAGACGCTTCACAATGTCAGCCACTCTTACACGCTCGACCATAAACATGAGGAAAAGTTGTTTGGAGATATTTACAGTGTTCTTACTGAGCTTTCAGTTCTTCATGAGAAGTTACAGACTGATTCTATGGTGGAGGACACAACTCAAACTGACATTGTTCAGGCTGATATTGACAGTGGTGACTGCAAGAAGAAGTACAACGAACTGGCTACAAAGCTTCAAGGGATGTGCAAATCCATTAAGATCACACTGGATCAACATATATTCTTGGAGGAACTGGAGCTCTGGCCTCTATTTGACAAACATTTCTCCATTCAAGAGCAAGACAAGATTGTGGGTCGTATAATCGGGACAACGGGTGCTGAAGTTCTTCAATCCATGTTGCCATGGGTGACTTCCGCACTTTCTGAAGATGAGCAAAACAGAATGATGGATACATGGAAGCAGGCAACCAAGAACACAATGTTCGATGAATGGCTCAACGAATGCTGGAAAGGATCACCCGACTCATCCTCAATGGAAAGAGCCAAACCTAGTCTACACAGAGGTAAAGCAATTGGCTAACTATTTTTCACCAACTTAACATCTAGCTGGCTTTTATGTAGACCATAGATGTTTGTGACTTCATAGCTCATACTTTGGTTGGCTAGTTTCTCTCTGCTAAGCTTGGTTCGCTTATGTCAAGTTTATTTTTCATATAGATAATGATCATCAAGAAGTCTTGGACCAAACTGGTCAACTTTTTAAGCCGGGTTGGAAAGATATTTTCCGCATGAATCAGAACGAACTAGAGGCTGAAATCAGGAAGGTTTATCAGGACACAACACTTGATCCAAGGAGAAAAGATTATCTAGTACAAAATTGGAGGACCAGGTCTGACTTTTTTTTCACTATTTCCCTGCATATATCCGTAATTCCACATTTTCGTGCATGCCTGACGTAAACGTAGAGCCCCAAAAATATAATCCCCTGTATTACTTGAAAACAAAAAACTTACACAGTGGCAGAGCAAGGGTCCTCTTTGTAAGTAATCTTGGTTCCCTTGAATTGAATTGATCATTGTATTGATATGTGATTATATAATACATACGGGCGAGTGATTCTAGGAGAATATACTGAGAATAGTATCTAACGATATCTAAACTATACAAATGATACGTATCATCTAGTACTCTTGTCTATCCTGGTTTCCCGATCCAAAACGAACTTGTGTATATTTTATTATATATATATATATATATATATCTGCATGTCCTCCATTGAACAATTTTCTGAACGATAGCTAATCTATAATCTCATTCACATCTCCCTCATACCTAAAACCCTTTTTTTTCCTAGAATAACATTCATTTTACATTTCGATTGTGAATGCTTTTATCAGTCGATGGATAGCGGCTCAGCAAAAGTTACCCAAGGAAACAGAAACTGCTTTAAATGGTGATGTTGCACTTGGATGTTTCCCGTCTTTTAGAGATCCCGAGAAGCAGATATTTGGATGCGAGCATTACAAGCGTAACTGCAAGCTTCGGGCTGCTTGTTGTGGTCAGTTGTTCACTTGTAGGTTTTGCCATGACAAAGTAAGCGACCACTCCATGGATAGGTAAGATCTTATACAAATCTCCCCTACTCAAATTGAACACTTTCTTCATGTTTGTTTCTCAGTGATATGATTGTATATTTGGAACAAACAGAAAATTGGTGACGGAAATGCTCTGCATGCGGTGCCTGAAGGTGCAACCTTGTGGCCCCATTTGCACAACGCCTTCATGCGAAGGATTCCCAATGGCAAAGCACTATTGCAGCATTTGCAAACTTTTCGATGATGAAAGGTAAGCAAAACCCAACAATTTGATCTATATAATAACCAATCGCTACATTTGCGTTTGTTAAAATATCAAACTTGAGCAGCTATTCTAACATTTAGAAACTATTATATTCTTTTCAGAGCTGTTTACCATTGTCCATTCTGCAACCTTTGCCGGGTCGGTGAGGGATTAGGAATTGATTATTTCCATTGCATGACATGTAACTGTTGCCTGGGGATGAAGTTAGTAAACCACAAGTGTCTGGAGAAAAGCCTCGAGACGAATTGCCCCATATGCTGTGAATTTCTTTTCACTTCGAGTGAAGCAGTCAGAGCCTTACCATGTGGTCACTACATGCACTCAGCTTGCTTCCAGGTTTGCAAATCTCTCTTTATTTTTTCTCCATTAAACGTAGGTTTACCTTGTATCGCCTTAAATCAAAACACTTCGCTGTTTCTGTGGTCATTTTCAGGCTTACACTTGCAGCCACTACACATGTCCAATCTGTGGAAAATCACTAGGAGATATGGCGGTAAATTATTCCTTGTCTGTCAGAGCGTAATCTCTCATACAACATCATTGCATATATTATTCACCTAAACATTCTCTTCTTCGTTTCTTTCTCAAACTCTGCAGGTTTATTTCGGTATGCTTGATGCACTGTTAGCAGCAGAAGAACTTCCAGAAGAATACAAAGATCGCTGTCAGGTGAGAAAAACTAAAACTGCTGTTTTTTTAACTCTAGTCTAATTCATTCTATGACGTACTCACAAACAAACAAATGTTTCAGGACATTCTATGTAATGACTGTGAACGCAAAGGAACGACACGGTTCCATTGGTTGTACCATAAATGCGGCACCTGCGGTTCTTACAACACCCGTGTGATCAGATCAGAAACAACAACCGTCCCAGACTGCTCAACCTCATCCTGAAAACAATGTGAGATGTTTTCAACTCCCGTTTCACTTTTTTTTTCTCTTTCGTTTGTGGGTTTCGCTTTCTGTTTCGCACAACGATGTGGTGAAGAAGGTTTCGTATAACAAAAAAGCCCGTTGATAGAATTTTTATTTGTATAGTCTCTCTGAGATGTTAAAGATTTTTGAAGAGTCTGATATTAGGTTACCACCATACATTTTGGCTTTTGGGAAAAGCTCTCTTGTTTCTGGAACATCCCCCATATCATCCCTCCTGTCTGAACATGTCTGTTATTTGTTATTTATTTTCCTTGCATAAGCTGATATTTTCTTTGAAGGGTGTAAATAGTAGCATTTTATTTATATAGAATGAGCATTTTAAGTAATTAGCTCATGATCTGTTACAAAATCTCAAATTAAATTTATCCCAAAACATTCCCGAAGCTTCTTGGCCTCTATGTGGGTATATAGAGGTGTGAACCATTCAATTCTTAGACGCATCCATTCCTTGGGTTTCAGATAGTATTCCTCTCGACGACAACACAATTTCAAACGTACGAGTCATTTCAACAAAGGATAACTCCGGATTTGCCACCACAAAAGGGGCAATACATATATATGCTTTGAGCCTTGACCATTCATGTTTTTCAGAACATACAACTCAAACAACTACTTTGTCTAGTAAATTTCTCAAACCCATCTGACAAAATGTAACTTGATTTTATTCTTGCAGTTTACAAAAGTTGAATTGCACTATAATACCACATAAATGCCTATTAGCCAAGTATTGATGATACAAATAACCATGGATTTTCGTCCCATGATCTGTTCAGCCCCGCTGACCTTTTTTTGAGCAACGCCCCGCTGACCAATACTTGATAATACAGTAAACCATTGATGCATATCCCCATCACGATATACTGGGGCATGCAAGTATGCAACGGTGGTTCATTTTCAATGAAAAATTCTTAGTCTCTAGTGTTAGAACTTGATGCTCAGTTGAATCTCTTTCTCCATAGACCGTCGAGGTCATGCATTTGTATATTAAATTGGTAAGAAAACTTGGGGCAGAATTTATGAGTATTAATCTCACTTCTGGTTTATGATTACAAGAAAGTTGAATGTTAATAAAGTACACACGTCCCTATTTTAAATTTTAATAACCTTTACGAAAACATTATTAACCATCACTTAACAGATTTTTTTTTTTATAAAAAAATTCCTCTAAATTTTCGAATATGGGGGAGTACGTATTTTATAGTACTAATAAACAAATACTGAATTTAGCCGGAGTCTGAAAAAACAATCGATCAAGTAAAAGTAGAACGTTACAATCGCGTCCCAAACATTCTCTCTCCTCTTCCCCGAATAATTCGAACCAAAAAAGGTAAAAATTTCTCCAGAATAAATATTCACACAACACAACAACCAAAACAAAAAAACGAAAACTTTGAACTTTGCTCCAAAGGAAAGCTCTCACCAAAAGGAATCATTTCTTCAATCCAATCCAAATGGAGTTCCCTCCCCCGCCTCCACCTCCCCCGCCGGAGAGATCCAAACGCCTCCACAACTTCACCTTACCTTATCTCCGATGGGGTCAGCAGAGATTCCTCAGGTGCGTCAAGCTCCCTTCTTCCTCCTCCTCCTCTCCTTCTCCCGATCGCGCCAATCACGGATCTCCCTCTCTCCCCGGAGCTGGAGGAGGAGGAGAGTCTGCTCAGCCAAAGGTCTCTGCTTTGGGGAATGGAGATGCTGCAGCAGCTCGGCCGTGGAATCTGAGGACGAGGAGAGCTGCTTGTAACGAGCCTGGTGGAGGAGACGACCCCACCACCACCACCACCACCACCACCACCACGAGGATGATCATCACAAATGAAATTGGCGGAGTCAAGAGAGGTGGTGAAGGAGGTGGTGATGGATCGGAGAAACTGAAATTCTCTGTTTGTTTGTTGAGAGAAGAGATCGAAGAGGATTTCACAGCCTTGATTGGTAAAAAGCCTCCTCGTAGACCAAAGAAGAGACCCAGACTTGTTCAGAAGCAAATGAATGTAATTAATTATAAAGTTCCCTCCTTTTTTCTTGATGTGTGTTTTGCTTTTTTGTTGCTTTAACGGTTTAATGGTTTGCAGACTCTGTTTCCTGGATTGTGGTTAGGGGAAGAAGTAACGGCAGGCTCTTACGACGTCCCTGAGGCTGCTGCTGCTGCTGAAACTTGATTGTAAGGTTTTCTTGAATTTGGGAGTCCCCAAGACCATTCATTCTTCTTCTTTTGTGTATCAATCTTTGTGTTTGTTTTTTCTACTTTTCTCAATATTTTCTTTTGTTGTAAAAAAAGGAAGCAAAAAGAATGTAGTAGCAATGTGCCCCCAACAGTTTTTTAGTGAATGTAGCAATGTCCCAAGACATTTTACTCCTTCTATTGTAAAAGAGAGAGACAACTGGTGTTTTTTTCATTACCAAAAGCTAATTGTAATCTCTCCATGGCAATGGAATCTCCAGCTGTTTCTTTTTTCTGTTAATCAACAATGCAGCTCTCTGCAACTTTCTTTACGTCTTATTTTCTATTTAGTATTTTTTTTTGGTCCCTACTATTAGCAGCTCGGAAGTAACTTGAATGGTATTAAGATTATGCAAAAAAAAAAAGATCTTATCGTTGCTAAGATTAAGCACTTTTGTGTCAAGAAACTCTGCTGAGCAAACAATGTCTCTGCTGTTAGATATTTTGACAACTTTGCAGGGTCCAGACCAAGATTCCTTTTACAACATGTCAAAGGTTTCAGACAGCTTCCTTTCTCTTTCTCTTGGGTAAGTTAAGTTACAAATACTGTTGTATTTTATTGAACATCTTAGCTGGGACACTTGCTTCTTTCCTGCAATTAGGTTTTGCATATTTGATTATACACCTGATAATGATCTGAAAAATCTTCAGAAACCTTCTTGTTCTTGCATGTTCGTGCTTCACGACAGTCAAAAACACTGCCGGTACCAATCGGGTCTATAGAGTATCCAAACTAGCTCGCCTTTAGAAGCATGATCAGGCTGTTAAGATATATCGTAAAAAAAAACTTCAAGGTGGCTCACGTTATCAGTCTTCAGCTTAGGAGAACAGAGGGGAAAGAAATAAAAAGAATAAACTGTTACCTTTGAAGACAAAGTAGAAGGCAAGGTAGGTACTTATTCAACCCTTGAAAATCTCATTTTAGACTCTTTTTTTTGTTTTGGTTCTTTTTTTCGTCTCTTGTAGTAGTGGAACGCCACATCCATTATTTTAATAGAAGTTTTCAACCTCTTAATACATAAGACTTTTGGAGCTTTAATCTCTTAAACGTTTCAAAACATTATGATCTTCAAAACAAAAGTCTCTGAGCAGAGTTTCATCTTTCCTTTTCCTCCATAACAAGGTGAGTTTTCAATCTTCCCTGCATTGCGTTTCTCTGTTTCTCATTGATTCTCTCACTAAACATGATCGTTTGTTCCAAAAACTCCAGCAAAACGGACCATTATGATCTTTGCGGAGTCAAGTCACCAGCGGATATCGTTCGCGGGCGATCTCGGCCAATCAGATAAAGCACTTACAATTGAACAACAACAACAGCCATCAGGAGTGGTTAGAAGAGACACAACACTTTTAGATTCAGAATTCGAGTTCCACACTTCAAGAAGCTTTGATTCCTCACCAGCTGATGAGATCTTCGCTGATGGGATGATCCTTCCTTTCCAAGCAACATCCTCCATGCCAAAACGTCGTTACAAGTACGAGCTCCCTCCTATCGTCTCCTCTATTCCTCCTCCTCCTACTCCGCCGCCATTGCCATCACCGCAACAGTCGAGAAAATACTGTCAGAAGGAGACTCCCGTGGCAGAAACATCTTCATCAAAGTCGTTTTGGAGCTTCAGTAGAAGCTCGAGCCTTAACTGCGATATAAAGAAGAGTCTTATATGTTCCTTTCCTCGTTTGACAAGAAGCATTTCCACAGGATCAGTGATGAATTCGAAGAGGGCAATGCTTAGGGACGTTGACAAGCATAGCTCGCTGAGACATGGAGGAGCCCCACGTCCACAAGCGGATCCTTCATCTTGTCCTCCCTCTTCCTGCTGCAGCTCGTATCAGTTCAGGCCACAAAAGCAATCTGGAAAGAACAGCTGCAGCAGCAGAGGAGGAAGCTTTCGGATTACTCCAGTGATAGGTGGTCCATCTCCGTCTGGATTAGGATCTATCTTACGACTTTCGAAAGATAAGAAGACCAAGAACACAAAGTAGGACTTCTCTCATTGTTTTTATTTTGTTTTTGTGTAACGCTTGAGATTCTGCAACACCACATAGATACATTTATTACCATTATCAGAGTTGTGATTTACTTATAAGGTAACTGATAAGCATGTTGGAACTAATACAAATCTTGATTGATCTGTTATTTACTCTTTTTATATATTTTATCATGTCACTGGTATCTACCTCAGATTTGGCAGCACCAGGTTTCGAATCTAGTTAGCTATATCCTCCTTGGGAGCTGTTGGTGGAACTTGTTCTTGCCAACAATCAAAATACAGATAGACAAAAGATAACCATATTAACACAGGAGAGAGATGATCACGATTAGAAAAACAGAGTAGAAGAAGAAAGCAGTATACAGAGTTGCACTTCCTTATCCTTAAAAGTGAATGTACTACAAAAATTAAATTATCAGATCATACAAACTGGTCGGTGAAGACAAAACAAAGCCGTGTGTGTACTTATAACTCATTTATGGAGATGGTACTGAGAAAGAAAGTCTTGATATGGAGTAGAACGATCTTGCCATTGAGAGACAAGCGCCTTGCACATAAACAAAGCCTTCATATCGAAACTTGCATCACGTTCTTCGAAGCAAATCTCTACCGGAGACATATCATCCAATACCTCAAGCCCTGATCTTTCTCCACCTACAACATCATCATCACTGTCTTTACGACGCACTTTGGAGACAAACTTTGTGAGTTCTTCTGAATCATCCGTCTTTGTGATGGGAGAATAAGCAATGAACCGCTTCTTCTCTTTCTGTGAAAGCCACATGTCATCGTCAAGTGATATGGTTGTCTCGCCTGCACCTGAGTTCGCCATTTCACTAGCCGCTTTGGAGATTTGGTTGCACCTCTCAGCGAACTCTGCATCTGGCGAGAATAACTCTTGTTGTTCTGAGTTTACACAACCGTTGCGGAGCTCGTGTAATGTTAAGAGGACTGGGAGTGGGAGAACAGGACCAATGAGGTCAACACCAGGCCGCACCTTCTTCGACCATTTGCTACTTCTCCGTGACGGTTTCCTTAAGAGGAAAGGTGGTAACTGTGGCAAGTCAGGAACAGATAAGAACTCGAGAGACGGTTTCTTCTTGTCTAACAGAACACCTTCAACCTCAGTGTAGTTTGAGAACGCAAGCAACAAAAGCTCTATAGGTAAGCTTGACCAGGTCTCTCTCAACGCGAAATCAAAAACGCTTGTTGGTGAGGTGATACTGTCGAAGACTGCAGTAACTGTGGAGGAGCATCTATCTCTACCGAACCCGCAGAGATTCAACTTCTCGCATAGCTCCTCGTGGTAGGTCAAGCTAAGAGGATCGCTCTTCTTCTTCGAACCTCCTGAGGATCTCTTTTTACTCATCCTCGATTCTAAGAACTTGACGAGGTTCCCTTTTGTGTAAGCAGAGAGATAGTCTAGTTCGAGGTATTTGAACCGTCTTGGGAGTTTGTATATGTTAGCATCAGGGAAGTACAATAAGTTCTCCTCGTCGGTGTTGCAGGTGGAGTCTCTGTGAGTCACTACTCCTCCCAAGCTAGGAGAAGAACGAAACTTGAGTGCTTCTAGCTTCCCTGAGGATTTTAACTGAATCAAAGTAAACCCATCTGATGAACTGAGTGATGGAAGGTACTTGTTTAAAACTCCAAAACCAAGAACAAGAACTCTCTTCTTCTGCCAATCAATCCACACAGGGAGAGACTCTTTCATTATCACTTCTTTAATTGCACAATCTCCACATAGACATTTACCAGCTGGTGAGAGTAGATTGTGTGGAAGCTCCCATACATACAAGGAAGAAGAATCATTGGCAACAGAAGGAGATGGTCCATAACAGAACATCTGAGACTCTGCATTCCAAAAAGAACCTACTACAACGCATGAAGTAGTTGATTCATCTGTCCGAAACCCGAGATCGGACAAGCTATAGACATCCATAAAGCAAGGCTTCTCAACATCATGCGGCCATTTCAACAAAGGCACTCCTGACCTCTGATCACAAAGATACAGATAGCTCCTAGAAGCTAGAAGAAACCCAAAACTATGGTCACTACTACCCGCCTTGGCAAACGCAACAAACTCTTCAGTTCCAGCCATGTCCAGACTCTCAGACTCCAACAAAGCTCTCACACTACAACAACTCCCAGAGCTTCTGGTGATAACAAAGACCGCATCAGACCGAGCAACGATAAAAGTCCCAAGCCTCCAACCAAACTCACACCCTAACCAACTCTTCCCTTGATGATCCTCCCACGAAACCTTCATCTTGCAACCTCTGAATCCACTGCCATGCCTCTCGTTAAGTTCAAACACAAAGACTTCGCCGTTCTCTAACAGAACCAAACACTCTCCAGTAAGCTGAGAGCTCCAAGAAGCGCTAGCAACAGAAGAACTCTTAAACTGCTGACCTCCAATGTAACTCAAAACCGGCCTCCCTCGAGACTCATCGTACTTGACACAGTACCAATGAACCGAAAACAGCAAACAAACCATAACGTAACCCACATCATTGCACACTCTCAGATCACTACTCGGTTGCACTGATATCTTCAAAACTCTAGAAAAGAACCGCTCTTTCGCTACAAAGGCTTCATCTTTATCCAAACCCATGACCTTGATGTCATCACCGGAGACGGAAACCACCACGAACCCGAGCTGATCGAGGTTAGTCCCTGTGGGGAAAAACACCAAGACGGAACCTTTACCGGGGAAAGGAAGAAACTGGAGGCGGTTGTAGGAGAGAACCCTAGCGGCTTCGTCGTTAGGATGTGGGATACGGAAGGAGGACTCGATTGCGGAAGAAGACGACGGAGGGATGCCTCCGGAGACGGTGAGAAACCGGGCGTGAGTTAGGTGAGGGACGCGGTGGAGAATCGGAGGAGAGAGGGAGGGAGAAGAGAAGAGCAGCTGAGAATCTGATGGGTGCAAGAAGAACGGCGTGACTGGTTCTCGGGCGGAGTACACGGCGGCTTTGCGTCCCCACTCATCTACTGCATCCATTGGAGGTTTTTTGACGGCGAACGGCGGCCAGTTAACCGGCGATTACGCTTGAGGCGGGGAGCAACCGATGCTATTTTTGACCTTAATCGTTCACAAATTTTTATTTATTTTTGTTTTAAAACGGGTTTGTTTTCTTTTGATTTGTAAAAGGTATCGTATAATATCATCCTTACACAAATGTTGGTTCATCTAAATATATAATAAACTTTTTATTAAAATTAAACAAATATAATATAAAACATCCTTATTTTTATCAAATCTTTATTATTTAAAATCATTAATTATCATATATATACTTTAGCCATATTAGGAAATTCCGTAATTTTATTTAAGAAAATAATGAAGCACATTAATAATATATTTATAATAAAAATTAATTTTTTTCTTTGTATGTTATATTTTAAATTTTTAAAAATAATTATAAATTACTAAAATTATTAAAAATTTCACATTCAAATTTTGTGATCCATGGTTTAAATTTTTTGTTATGACTTGATGCAAATAATTAAAAAGTCATATAAGTTGAAAGTCTCATTTAATAAGTATTAAAAGTAAAAGATATATATATATATATATATCATTTTAAATTAAATCATATGAACATATAAAAAATATATAAATATCTTAATTTTGAAATTTACTGTGAACAATTTGTTTTTGATAAAAAATTTGAAAAATATTGACAAGTTAAGTTTTAAAAATATTATAAATCACTTAAACTATTAATCTCACAGTGAAAATTTGTTATCAGTAATTTAAATTTTTTGCTATAACACATACAAATGATAAAAAAATGAGTAAAAATTAACATTTAATAAATATTAATATTAAAATATAATATATACATGTAAATTTTTTTTTGATCAAAATATATACATGTAATTATCATTTAAATTTAATTATATACTATATCAAATAGAAAAAATATTTTTTGGATTAATCAAATTTATTTATATGTTCTCACCAATTTAATTATATAAGTAATAGTTACCGTCATATTAATTATTCAATATATATTTATTATTTCATAATATGTTAGACACATATAATATATAAAAAACATTATATATATAATGTTTATTCCGCGCAAGGCGCGGATCTTAACCTAATTATGTAAGAATCTGTATGTATGAGCGAAACAAAGTGGAGGCAGATTTTTTTAGAACCAGAGTAAATTCGCAGTAGGCTTGGGATTTTGATTTTTATCCATAACCGAATATCCGAACCGGAACCAATCCGAAATGGACCGGTTCGGTTCAGTTTCGGTCCTAGGCTATTTATCCGATGGGTATTAGTGTTAATTATCCATGGGTATCGGTTCGGTTCTGGTTTTTACCCGAAACCGAACGGGTACCCGTTTAACCCGAATTCTATGCTTAAAAAACATAATTTTGTATCTTCCGAAGATCGAACCCGGGTTGGATAGGCAAAGCAACAACTGTAATACCACTAGACTAGTTCAACTTCGTTGTATTTAATACATATAACTAATATATATACGATTTATATTTACTTTTCCTTAAAAAAAAAAAATAAATAAAAACTGGTATATAATTATTTTATTTTGCAAATATTCATATAATTCAAATAAAAAACGGGTATCTGGAACCGACCCGAAACCAATAGTATCCGATCCGAAACCCGAACCGAAATCTACTAAATACCCATTGGGTATAGAATTCATTTATCCAAAAAACCCGGACCCGATCGGATTCTACCAGAATCCAAACCGAATATCAGAAGTCCCAGCCCTAATTCGCAGGTCAAAAAGGAAGAGGATGATGAATGACTCTGTTGCCCTTCATTAACGGAGAAATTATAAAAAATTACGCACATATCTCCTATATATTAATCCTAGAACATTACGACATATTTTCATATCTACATGTCCTCACGAGAATGATTCTTAAAAATTGTTAGAAAAATAAGTTGGTCCATATAAACCTATACTATGATTTTTATTAAACTAACTATCAAATTAATTAGTAGTGTACGAAATAATATTTTTCTTTCATTAAATAAGAGTTACGTAATTACCTAATATGATTAACATATATATGGTAATTAATGATTATGAATAATACATATTTGATAACAATTTTTCTAACCTCTCTCTTTTTTGTTTAATTTTATACTATTAAAAGAAATTAAACAATCCCATTAAGCATATAATAAATAAATTCGATTTTTTCTTATATGTTATATTTTGAATTTTTAAAAACGACTATAAATTACTAAAAAAGGTAAAAAACCCACATTTAAAATTTTGTGATCAATGGTTTAACTTTTTTTTTGTTCAAGCAAGATACAAATGATGATCATATATCGTAGGGGTAGGCGTTCGGATACACGTTCGGGTTTGTATCGGGTATTTCAGTATAAATGTATAAAACCCGTTCGGATATTTCTACACTTCGAGTCGGGTTTGGATATTATATGTTCGGGTTTGGATATTTTGGGCCGGGTTTGGATATTTAAATTTTGAAGAAAAAAATAAATAAATGATTCATTGTTTAAGTTTTTTTTTGTATTTAAAATATATTTTAACTGGTTTTCTAATTTTAAAAAAAAACAAAACTATTAATAGTTTAGAGATAAAACTTTAAAAATAAAAAGACACTAATTTAGTTGTTTTTTGAAATTTTAGATGCAACTTTTGTTAATGCAAGAACCAAAAGCTTGATATATATTTTAAGTGAGTAGTAAATATTTTTGTCCATAATTATATGTATATTATCTAATTTTTAGCAATCAGTATTATTAATATAAATCCTCTATATATTAAAAGAGAAGCATTACAACTTTTGAGGTAGCTATGTATCATCACCACAATGATTCTTACAATACTTAGAGAAATATGTTGATTCATCTAAATATATAATAAATTTTTTTATTAAACTAACCATAAATTAATTATTAATATTCTCAATTTTCTCTTTAAATAAAAATTACGGAATTGCCTAATGTGGCTAGAGTATATACGACAATTAATGACTTTGAATAATAAAGATTCGATTCAAATTAGTGTATCCTCTATTATTTTTGTTTAACTTTAAGTTACTAAAATAAATTAAACAATCACATTAACCATATAATAAAAATGTAGATTTTTCCATATATGTTATATTTTAAACTTTTTAAAAAATTTCACATTAAAGTTTTTATGATCCATGATTTAACTTTTTTTTATAACAAGATACAAATTATTACAAAATCATGTAAGTAGAAAGTCTCATATATATTAATATCGCTTAATTAAATTATATACCATAGAAAATATATAAATATTTTAATTTTGAGATTTTCTTTGAATAATTCTTTTTGATAAAATCTCTGAAGAAATACTAACAACTTAATATTTAAAATTTAAAATTTGCATTGAATGTTTCTAAAAATTATAAATTACTAAAACTTTCAAAAACATTGCACAATGAAAATTTTTTATCAACGATTTAAATGTTTGTTATAAGAGATACAAATAAGTAGAACACATCATTTAACAATATATCAATATTAAAAATATATTTTTTATCTATGTATATATTATGTAAATGTAGTTATATAAAATAGAAAATAGAAAAATTGATTGTTTGGATTAATAAAATTTATTTACGTATTACAACAATTTAGTTATATACGTAATACTTATTGACTTTTTCATTATCCAATATATATATATATAAGAACATATTATACGTAAAATAATTTATATATACGATGTTCATCCCACGCAAGGCGCGGATCTTAATCTTGTAGATAACTATTTGCGTATGGTTAAGATATTATTCACTTATATTTACGTAGATACGAGAGTATATTCCTGATCCCTCAACTATTTTGTACTATAATATACAACGGGTCTAACTGGTAACCATTACAAGAACACTGAGAATGGATAGAAAAGGAACGAAAAAGAATAAACTTATAGGAATGATGAGGAATAATGGTTCCTTATCATATTTAGCGAGGAACAAATTAATTCAATATTTCTCTACAATAAAAGGAATGAAAGGGAATGGAAAGGGAAAACTATTCCTTATGAATGGTAAAATTTCTTAGGAATGTTTTTTTTTTTTTTTAACGCTGATTGTATTCAATAACGAATAGTTTAACAAATGAGTCCCCTGAATCACACACACCTCACAAACAGAGGATTGAGGGAAAACAAGAAACATAATATAGAAAGTAAAAAGAATACACCATTAGGTGTCATATCAAATTGCAGTGGACTGAAGAAGCGAAGCACAACTGCATGGAGAACAGAATATCCACAGCGCCACATCCATGTGACTATACGCCATCATTGGATGCCTCTTCTCAGATAGTGAGGTCAAGCCATTGAGGACCACATGTCGCAAGAGACGCTTGATAACGGTGAACACTTGTGACACTATTAGCGATGAACTAAGATTTCATGTTTTAAGCTTGAACAATGCAACATGTACACGCTAGCATCTGAAGCATGAACAAATGAGATCACAGAGATGACACAAATATGTGCCATTTGTCTTTGATATCGAAAGATCCAAAATTAGGGTCCAGATTGTTAAAGCACAAACTTGGATCTTTTAAACTGGCTCCTTTTTTATCCACAGTAGTGGCTTGAAAAGAACACAAATTTTTGAGATCCTTTTCTTAATTATGGCTTATGATAACCTAACAGTGCCGCTGAAAATGTAACCAACTTGCCATCAGAAAGTCGCAGGAGATAGAGCAAGTCAACAGACACACAAAGACCGTACATTTCATTTCTTAGGAATGTTAAGGAATGCATTATTTCTCTTCATTCCTTGGTCACCATTCATACTTAACGTACATTTCAAGGGAAACACATATACTTTCATGGTATCAGAGGGTTTAAGCAATCCTGAACCATTCTAACGCAATTCCTAGCGTCACTCTCCTTCTCTTTCTCTTCTTCTATCTTCTCAACATCCTTACCAATGGCTGCTGCACCTGCACCCCTTGAGCGCGCCTATGGAGTGACCAACATCAAACACCACATTTCGGTTCTCCTGGATATTGATGATGTCAATTACGATGCGTGGAGGGAACTCATCCTCACATACTGTCAAAGCTTTGACGTCTCTGGTCATCTTGACGGCACTCTACTAACAAACGACAACGACACTGCCTGGACGAAACAAGATGGTCTCGTGAAGCTCTGGCTCTACAGTTCGCTATCAAAGGAGCTCTTCAAGAGCACATTCAAAACCAGAGGCACTTAGAGGGAGATCTAGAATCCGTCTGGAATATTTCTTCCGCGACAACAAAGAAGCACGAGCCATATAGCTCGATCACAAGCTCCGCAACAAAGAAATTGGTGATCTCACGATTCATACCTATTGCCAAGAACTCACATCCATCGCAGATCTCTTAGCCAATGTTGATGCCCCTGTGAGTGAGCGAACACTGGTGACTTATTTTCTCAACGGTCTCAATGGAAAATACGATGACATCATAAATGTCATCATGCATCGCCGACCATTTCCAACTTTTGAAGAAACTCGGTCAATGCTCCTCCTAGAAGAAGACCGGCTTGGAAAAGGCAAGAAACCACAGAAAGGTTCTTGTTGCCACAGAAACCAACACATAAAAGAAGCACCAACAATCAAAGAACCATCAACAGCAATGGTTCAATCAGAACAGAGGACACAGAGGCAGAGGTGGCAATCGCGGTAGAGGCCGAAACCAATACAATCAGCAACAACCCAGCTTCAACCAATGGAACGCTCCATACTGGCAAAGCGGTTATCCAATGTGGGCTCCAGAGCAGTTCAACCCATGGACTCAGCTTCCATTCCCTCAAGCAGGCTAGCTCGGTCCCAGACCACAACAGAAGCAACAAACTCAAACCGGTGGAAATCAAAAGTTCGAGCCTACAATGGATTTTGCGCAGGCCTTCAACACACTGACTCTCATGGATCCTTCGGACAATAATTGGTATATGGACTCCCGAGCAACCGCTCACATGTCAAACACTGCAGGTAATCTTAAGTCTGTTTTTAAAAATAGCATCGGAAAAATGGTAATGGTTGCAAACGGAAGTAAAATCCCGATTACCACATGGTTTCACTCATTCCCCACTAAAACTCGTCCTCTTTCTCTAAATTCAGTTCTTGTCACTCCTTCCATTATAAAGAACTTGATATATGTTCGTCGTTTCACTAAAGATAATTCATGTTCTATTGAGTTTGATCCTCTTGGTTTTTTTGTGAAGGATCTTCATACGACGAAGACGATTCTCCACATGAGACCTCTATCCCATTCTTCCATCTTCAAATAATGTGGCTCTTGTCTCTGCTTTCAATGCATCAATAACCGACTGGCATCGACGTCTGGCACATTCCAGTGACCAAAAGTTGAAATTTCTTATTTCTTCAGATTCTTTTTCATGTAATAATCGTGATACTTCTCACATCTGTCCTGCTTGCCAGTTTGGAAAACAAATAAACCTTCCTTTTTATTATTCAAACACTATTGTTGATCATCCTATCGATATTGTGCATACAGATTTACGGATTTCGCCAGTGCAGAGTGTTAGTGGTATCAAATACTATGTTCTCTTCCTTGATCATCACTTTCACTTTCTATGGGTTTATCCTATGCAATATAAACATGAAACATTTTCAAAATTCCTTCATTTTGCCAACTATGTTAAAACTCAGTTTGGCAAAGACATTAAATCACTTCAATGCAACAATGGAGGTGAGTTTAACAACTCTCAGTTTCATGATTTCTTCGCAGACAAGGGAATAACCTTCCGTTTTTTATGTCCTCACACATCTCAACAAAACGGTAAATCAGAAAGAATGATCCGCACTATCAATAATGCGATGCGGAGTCATCTCCCCTCTTCTTTCTGGGTAGAGGCCTTACACACGGCAGTCCACATCCTCAATCTTCTACTGTCAAAAGTCATCCAAAACAGAGTCCCATTCTTGGTATTATTCAAAAAGCCAATCTCTTATTCTCATTAAAAAACTTTCGGTTGCTTATGCTATGCTAATATCAACCATTCTCACCACAAAAAGCTTTCTCCAAGATCCACAAAATGTCTTTTCTTAGGTTACCCTTACAAAGGGTACCGCTGCATGGATCTTTCAACAAAGAAAATCATCTTCTCACGTCATGTCATCTTCGACGAGACGAGCTTTCCGTATAATGACTCTAAAACTCTAGAAAAGAATCGCTCTTTCCCCCACAAAGACTTCACCCCTATCCAAACCCATGACCCGGATTCCATCAGAGTCGTCTCTGGTGGAAACCTCCACGAACCCGATTTGATCGAGATGCCGGCGACGGTGAGAAATCGAGCCTGTGTTAGGTGAGCGACGCGGTGGAGAATCGGAGGGTAGAGAGAGAGAGAGAGAGAGAGAGAGAGAGAGAGAGAGAGAGAGAGAGAGAGAGAGAGAGAGAGAGAGAGAGAGAGAGAGAGAGAGAGAGAGAGAGAGAGATAGAGAGAGAGAATGCAAGTAATTTTTTGGGAAACTTTAGTTTCCACTTTTTTTTTCCTTTTCAAAATTGTCTAAAACCCACAACAACAACAAAAAAAAAAAGTGTCAAGAGTCTCAAAAAAAAAAAAAAAAAACTAAAGGGAAACACGATCACTCAAATTTCAAGTCTCAGCTTCTCTTCTTTGCTGGTTCACCAGTTTTCTTCTTAACTTGTTTGTATTAATTTTTTTTTTAAATAAGCCATTTTAACTTTAATTTAAAAAACTAAAATAAATAAATTCTATGATTACTACCTTCAATTGTTTCTTTGAAGTTCACTAGAGCCTTCATTAATCCTCGCCGGCATCAAATCCCCAAGATTCATCTGCCAAAAACAATTATAATCATTGTATTTTATAAAATAAAAAAAGTTAAACATAAAAGTCAAATCATTACCAGCAGGAACTCGTATCTAGATTTACAGCTGTTGAAGGGACGGTTCATGATAGAGGCGACAGTTGTCCATTAGACATTTCTTCCAAAACCGTCGACTAACTCTCTGAGTGGTGCATCTTCTTTATTTGTCCAAAACTATTATTAAACAACATTTATTTAGAATCCAACATAATAAAAGAAAGAGTAACCAACCCTAAGTTACCTAATTAACCTAATCCAAAATCAACACTACTATTACATTCAATAGACTGGTTTGCATCATATATCTCATCTAATCGTCAAAACGAACTTTATACTTTAGAAAATTACTTTAAAGATACCAAATTCCAAAATCAATTGTCTAACAAATCTGAATTTTGGTGTGTTTGGTTTTAGAAGTCATTCAGTGTTGTTTGGTCAATCCTTGTGCAGTCAAATGTATCATGTTAGATGATATATAGTTAGATATATAAATTTAAAACATTTGATGATAAATGATTGTAGTTAAATATAGTAAATTCTGAAGTAGTATAGAAATTAAACCGAAAATCGATAATGTTTAAGAAAAATAAATGATAGTTGAAGAGAAGAAAAATAAAAGAGTTGTTAATTAGGATTTTTCTTTACTTGTGATTTTTCAATAATACACGATTAAAACATTTAAGATAATATGATCCTGAATCATGTAAAGAAACACAATGATAAATTTCTAGTAACTGTTATTTTTCTGTTTGTTCGAAAAAAAAGAAAAAAAAAATTGATGAGATTGCATTAACAAAAAGAAAAAAAAATGATGGTGTTATACTATATTAAATAGATTGCTAGAGGAAGAACATGATGAGGTTGATGGAGATTTATAAGATAATTGTTCCCATCAAACAAAGAGAAACCAAACAGAGAAGAAAAAGGAAGAAGAGAGTGGAAGATTCAGATCCTCAATGATGTCGTCGAAGAAATCGTGATGAGGCTTCCAGTGAGATCGCTTGTCAGTCAAAGCATTGGGATCCCTGAATAAGTCAAGAGATTTTTTTTTTTGGGGGGGGGGGGGGGGGGGAAGGGGGGAAGACACATGGCTCATAAGAAAAGCAAAGATCCTCAATGATGTCGTCGAAG
The DNA here is from genome assembly GCF_020379485.1 of Brassica napus. Taxonomy (NCBI): domain Eukaryota; kingdom Viridiplantae; phylum Streptophyta; class Magnoliopsida; order Brassicales; family Brassicaceae; genus Brassica; species Brassica napus. The sequence continues at coordinate 22,035,037 of NC_063438.1, read as the reverse complement.
AAATCGTGATGAGGCTTCCCGTGAGATCGCTTGTCAGTCAAAGCATTGGGATCCCTGAATAAGTCAAGAGATTTTTTTTTGGGGGGGGGGGGGGGGGGGGGGGGGAAGGGGGGAAGACACATGGCTCATAAGAAAAGCAAAGATCCTAAACTCATGTTTTTCTCGTAGTCTAGAACATCTCTCTGTTTGGAGCAAAGTGCCTTGGAGAAGACGTCCGCTTCTTTTGAAAATAGCCTCATTTTTGAAATTAAAGAGATTAAGGGTGTTATCAAGATATCTGAGTGCTGTGATGGCCTTCTCTGATTCGACCACTGACAAAAGCACTGAGTTTAAATTGGCAGACAAACATTGTTGAAATTTCAGCGGCTTTATAAAAGACCATTCAGACCCAGAGCTGAAGGTGTAGGTGGAGACAACTGAAGATGATGGTCCAAGTCCTATTCCAGTTCAATTCATATCAATTAATGGGTCCTGATTTGGGAAAGCAGGGAAAAACAGTGTCACATGACGATATAAGATAGTGTGGCTCTATAATATATATCATGCTGCTGCTTCCAGAAACAAGAAGAAGACCAGATGCGAAGTTACCGAAATGGAGATTCATGACTACCAAACCTCTTAATCATCACCACATCTTGTCTAATCATAGGCCATTGTATTGAACAGATCATTCTACTGGTTTACTGAGATGAACAAGGATACCCATCAACACAAACCAAGGTCATGTATTTATATTCATACGGAGATGTTTAATGTCACAAGTCACCTCAACCCCACCTTGTACCCTGATAACTCTGGCGACAATATTGGTTTATGCAATCTTCAACTCTTTTTATAATTCTGGTTACTATGGCAATGGCATAACTGCTCCTTATTTTCCAAGTTTATCACTTATTCATGCTACTTTTTAGCGCTTAATTTTCTCTAGATCGTTCAAAGATAATAGTTTCAGAAAAAGAGCTAGAAAGTTGCATCATTAAACTATTAATCAAATAAGCTTAGAAAAACATTATTTCATAATTATAAGTAAAAATATCATGACTAATTTCGAAATTTATGATGGTCTCAGAATCCAATAAGGGAAAAACAAAATTTATTTCTTGAAGACAAATAGAAAAAATGCAATAACTTATTTTTTTCATGGAATTGCATTTGCACCAAAATGAAGACTTATTCTTATGGAACAACGTGGTACGGTTAAGATTGTGAAATTCCATATAATCATCAAAGCCAGGATAGGAAGAAGAAGACAAAGAGTTCCTCTTATGCATGTGGGCGATCATACGAGTGGGGTGAACGGTCGATCGAAGAATCAGAGATTCAAGAGACTGTTCTTGGATCAATCAAAGAGTTTTTGCGATAGCATCTTCGAGACCAACTTCTTGTTTGTTTGATGAATTTAATCGAATCTTACAAGGCAATAAGCAAAGCTCAGTTTTAATTATCAAAAGTCTAATTATTATGAGAGCCTTAGCTATATTTATATAGTAAATCCAAAGCCACAAACCAACTAAGAATAGGATAGATAAATACTAACTAGAAAAGGAAAACCTAAAGTTTATCATAACTTGAGAAAAACACATAAAAGTAATTATAGAAACGATAAGGATGATAATTTAAATAATTATCATGTTGGCACCAGTAGTCGAGATGCCGCTACATCAGCATGACACTAGAAAATGTCGAGAAGGACGTTCTGTTTATCTCCGTCGCCGCATACATGGACTGAGGCAATGGTGGCAAAGGGGACATCTACTGCTGAATAGGTATAAACAAATTGGCATGTCCAGTTCTCCCACGTTTTCATCAGTTGATCACTTTGGTAATCGTGGCGCTGCGGCCTGAATCTTCCTCGAAGTGGGACATTCCTGTGAGTTTTTGAACAAGAGCCATGAAATCTTTAGGATTAGTGTGTATAGTTTTTGGGGTGTTTGTGTAGATGATCACCGGCTGACTATGCTTAGCTGCTGTGGAGGAGGAAATGGATGGAGAAGGTGTTTCTTTTTTTTTATGACGAGAGAGTCTTTGAGTTTTACTATACTGACTCCGGTGCAGGGGTTGTCATTATGTTCTTTCTTTAGATGGTGGTCGTCGAACGTTGAGCGCATTTAATATAGGAAAAGAGATAAAAGTAATGTTTTAATTGAATATATAATTCAGTCATTAACCCAAAAAAAATCGATGGAACTGAAACACAATAGACAATACTTAGAATCATTGTGTGTGATGTGGGATATGTGAAAGTGGAAGGAGGTGTGGCTTTTATAACGTTCTTCTGTTCTCTCTTGTAAGTAATTAAATAGTTTCAGGTTTTAGATAACAAGTATTTAGTTGAGCTTGATGCAGTTAAGAAATATAAGCCATGAGGTTTGCTGAAATTCAGCTTTTAATTTTAAAACGTGATGATAATTAACGATTTTGTGTAGATACGTAGAGAAAGTTATGGATCTCATTGTTAATCATAGGACTAGTTAATCACATATTTTTGGTGTGTTTTTTCTTTTAATTAAAATCAGTCGCATGTTTTCTTATGTTTAGCTTCTTCTTAGCTAGAATGGTGGAACAAATAATTCGTTTTTGCAACTTGAGGATTCCCTTTGTAATAAACGCACAAGTGAGATTTGTCCTTTTTGTAATTT